>NC_061503.1:8424314-8466814 GCF_022539355.2 Hippoglossus stenolepis | reverse complement strand
CCCTTTGCTCTCCACCAATCACAGCCTTCCCCCTTTGTCCAGGACTGCCCCAGGCCACCCTCTTGGCTCTTGCAGCCGAGAGATGGACAACGGGGGAGGAGGGGGGAAGAGCACCAAGGATGTGGGCGAGAAAGGGGTGTCATCTGTGTCAAAGGACAAGGAGCGATCAAGCAGCAAGGAGCGACACCAGGAGAGCAAAGACAAACAGCATCAGCTCCATCATCACCATCTTCATCAGACAAACTCTGCCACCACTCCATCGAGCTACCACCACCAAGCTTACCCCCACCCTCACCATGCCCTTCTTCCTCACCTCACTCCCCAGAGCAGAGAGGAGGACCACAGACACTCTCTGGAGCGACACAAGGAGTACAGAGACAGTGACTCGGGAAGCCAGGGGACAAAAAGTATGACTGCTTGTAAACTGTCTAGTGGTTCAGGGTCAGAAAGTGGCTCTGGAGGAAAAGGGGGAACGATGAGCAGTTGCAGTGGTGGTGGGGTGGGCAGATCTCCATCTGGAGGTGGCAGGCGGTGCTCCAAGGATGGAGCCATAAACGGGGAGATGAGGATTAGTGAATCCTCAACTTCCTCCTCTGAATGTATGAGACGAGGGTCGGCTGCAGCAACAGCCATCTTGTCACCTCCTACTCCCCACTCTGTGGCCTCCTACTCAATGCCTCCTCCTCCCCCTCCGCCACCTCCTCCTCATGCCTTACACATGGGTGCCACAGTCACAGGAGGGTGGATACACCACGCACATAACCACCCTCATCCTGAGTTTTACTGTTCCCCTCTTACACTAACGCCCTCAAAAGACACCACTTCCGCCCCTGGAGGGTCTGGCAGGGAGGCGAAAGTCATTGGCCCAACATATGTGCCAACAGTTGGGCCACTGGGAGACCTGGCAGCCCCAGAATGTCGTGGTGCAGGAGGAGGTGGGAGAAAGGGAGATGATAAGAGTGGAGAAGGATCTTATGAAAGTCCTTCTCATCACCTCAACCGACTAAGCAGTTGCCAGAAGAAGGACAGATCCCAGCCACACCAGCAGCAGCTGGGATACGGCAAAGCTGACAAACCTCCTGACTGGAACCACCAGACACAGAACTTCCACAAACCCAACTCCAACATGAGCTCTCAGCCCGAGCTGCGGTCCTGCAGCCTGGAAAGATCTTCATCCTTTAGAGATGTAGAGGTTGTGGATGATGTTTACCGACCCTCACACCCACTAGATGGCCAGGGGACACAGCCTGCCGCTGGACAGGGCACTTCCAAGAATGGCTCTGATACCAGCACTCCTCCCTTTAGGGACTGTTCCCGCTCGAGTCCTCATCCTGATGGGAAGGTGGGATCAGGGGCTCAGAGGGAGGGACAAAAGGTTGCAAGGATAAGGCACCAGCAGCACAGCAGCCATGGAGCAAGTACAGATGAAAGGGCAAGAGACGGAGGTCAGACGGCACCTTCCTGGGGGGCTCGAGGGGGCAACCAGGAGGACCAGAGAAAAGGCTCCCATCATGCATCAGTTGGTAATGGTGAAGTAAGAGGGCTCAACAACCGAGCTTCAAATAATGACCACAACCAGCCCCATTCTCAACCCCCTCCACCTCTATCCCGTTCCACGTCACACACCACTGAGGATGAGGGCAGTGCCATGAAGAACCTAATGAACTACAGCTCCCAGCAGCCATTGCTGCTGCCACAGCGGAGCCCCTTCGGAGGCCTGGGCTGCCTCAAGCAGGGAGAGAGATCAGAGAAGGGGGACAGAGGAGGAGCTAAGCGAGACCCTCTGCAAGACCCACTCAAACAGTCGCTCCCTCCTCGCCGGGGATCCACTAACGAGGGAGAGAAAGGTGACAGAGGTGGGAAAGAGTCAGGGGACGCAGGAGAGGGGGAGGTGCGGCAGCCTCCGGTGGGTATTGCTGTCGCGGTAGCCCGACCACCCCATCGTTCCCCAGACAACACCCCTGGACACAGCAGACAAGGCAGGGTGCTGCCCAGCATGAAAGGTCAGACATCATTTATGCTCCTTGCACTGAAAGTCAATTAATGCTATTTCTGTGCTTTAGGCTGCATTATGGGAAAACCCCTCAGTTGCACACTTAAGAACAGCTAATGGTGTTGTGCTGCATTTTAATATCTTTCATTAGTTTTTGACACTCACTTGCAAATAGCCTCAGTCTCTCAACTCACCATAATGCACATTCAGTGAGACATTATAAGAAGGCAGAGCTGCTGATTTCTGCGTGGACAGTGATTGTCAAAGGAATACAACAAACCTTCCTGAAATTCACGTATACACGTAGCAGACACAGACAATGATGTCAACTTGGAAAGACTTCCAGAGAGTTTGGCGAAAAAGGGCCAACACTAGTATCCATATGTTTTAAACAAAAATACCTGATTTCTGCTGCACAATTCATATATCATGTCCTGCCTCATGCATGCTCTACCCAGATGCCACCACTCGCCCAAAAGTTCAGAACGTTTTCCTGTTGCAGTGAACGAGTCTGATCCGGACAATTCCTGCTGCATTCTTCATTATGTGGATGCAAACTCCAAAGTTCATGTCTGAAAACAAATGTTTATCTGTGGGTAGACTTTTTAATTTTAAAGGGCCATAAAAATGTTTGAAGATGCAACCAAACCTTTACATCGGCGCTTGGTTTTTTAGAAGTACCCATGTTTGAAATTGAAGGACACTTTTAATTGGTGAATGACAGTAAGTGTAATTACTGTTGTACTTGTTATTCAGGGGTGTCTCGCTCTGTGTATCCTCTTGGCCGGGAGGCAGAGGAGAGGAAGAGGATGACAGAGGAGCAGATCAGCCTTCATCATCTGGACAGAGACAGAGAGCTAATCATCAGGTACTCTTCAATTCATCGACACATATGAACATTCACCAATAGGAGCACACACATGCATCTCTTCATTTTTTTCTTTCTCATCTGATAGGCTGCAGTTCTTTTATTCTCTCCCCGTCTGAGGCTGTGCTTCTCTTTTCTCTCATCCCCTCACTCCATTTACTCTTCTCACCCTTTGATGTGGTATTTCCTTACCCACTCACTCTCTTTCTTGCCCTCTCTCTTTCCCTTTCTCCGAGATGAGATGTGGTGCATTAATATTATGGAGACTAATACGAATCGAGTCTCTGAAGTATCAGGCTCTTGTTATGTAGTCATATTAAGGGAAGAAAACATATAATGAGAACTCATAGACCAGGACCAAGATGATGGCTGTTCCTGTTGCTGTCACATTTCATTTTTTTTAATGAATATAATGGCGGTAGTGGTAATGAAGATGACAATGATGAAGATAATGATCATAATGATGGCGATGATGACAATAAGAGGGATAATCAAGATAATGACAAAGTTCGCCCTGCCTACCGCCATGACAGGGAAAACAAGGATCGAGTGGAGTTCGCCAGGATCCACCCTTCTAGTAGTTGCCACGGTGACCTGACCTCCCACCTCCTGGTTCCAGCCAACCAGTTAGGGCCGGACCCTGCTGCACACGCTCACCCGGCTCACCACCACTGGATGCAGAGGACGGGGAGTCCCTCCCTCTGGATGGGGCATTCGTACAGTGAGTAGAAATCAACAAGAGCGCAGGATTCTAACTTATGTATGTGCTTCACAACAAGTGAAAACAAATTTTCTTCATACATAGGATACTGTCTGTATCTTTAATCCCCTCACTTTCATTGGCTTCAGTCAAGATCAGTGTTTTTATCATTTTGTTAAAATCACGTGACAATAACTCTGGAAAGTTCCTTTGACTTCACGTTGATGGATGTTTTCTTTTGACTGTATTTTGTTCAATCGTGACGCTACTGTTAATAACAATGAATACATTTTTTTATTTTATTTATTTCTAAGTAACATTTTGTAATTGAAGTGTTTCAATACTATATTGCTTTACAATGAATAACAATCATGTTATAGCCACAAGTGAGACTGTGTAGCAAAAGAAATATGTAGACCACGTAGAAAAGAAAACACTAGAATGGCACTCTTCAGAGCCGATGCTTCCGCCAAGGCCCAGCAGTTCCATAAATTCAATCAAGCCTCACCAAATTTGCTCACACTCAAGGATATCAGTGCCTTTCATAAACCTGCATTTTTTTCCCCATTATCTCTTTAATATTTGGGAAAACACTCTATCTTGCAATGTTAACAAAAGTGGCAAAAGAAAATCCTGGATCTGCCCGCTTAATCAAAATCCGCTTCAAAAGTAAATAGGTTCTTCCTTATTTCACAGTCGCTCACCGAGTGTCAAGAAAATCGCTTCAATAGTTTTTCGTGTAATCCTGCTCACAGACAGACAAATGGCAGTGAAAACATAACCTCCTTGGAGCGGAAGTAAATAGCAAATTTTCTCACAACTCCACATTATTCGTGTTTGGTGTTTGCATCCCAAGAGTTACCCACTTATCCACAGCGGTACCTATTGAAGTAGTAAAATAAGTATTTATATGTTGCACCTATTTGACTCTGTTGTGTGTATTTCCTTTTTCCAGGTCTAAGCCATGTAGGAATGGGCCCCGGCTTCCCAACAGGTCTCCCCGGCTCTCTGCAGCCCGTCTTGGGGTCACTCACCCAAGACCCTAACTCTACGCTAGTGGTTCTTCCGACAGAACCGGGGCCTCATCATCATCTCGGTACGCTAAGCAGCCTTTTTTATAACAACTCACACTGACAACCAGCAGAGCCTGTATTCACCGCTGTCTACCCGTACTTAACTGCCTCCCCTGCCTCCCTCCTTCTCTCCATTTGTACCATCAGAGCTGCTGCCATTTCTCTCCCAGAGTTTTAGTATCATTGGCTAATCATAATATAATGCTCAACTAAGTCCCTCTGTCAGTGGGGCCGTGTTTTATAGCTTCGTTAATGGGAGCAGCTATTCCATTGCCCCCTCTGCATGTGCCCAGCGTTATGCAAACCATTTTAACTGATATTCATCTCTCTTGTGGTGGCACACTGGTGTGTTTGGACTGGACTTTGTCTAAGTGTGCATGTGCTTGTGCTTGTGCTTGTGCATGTGCATGTGTGTGTGTGTGTGTGCATGTGTGTGTGTGTGTGGACATCTTAACTTAGTTGTGTTCATGTCTGGAACACCATGAAACATGGCTCAGTGTTAAAGGTTGTGTTGTACATCTCAACCATTGCTAAAAAGAGAAAAGCGCGTGTGCGTGCGTGCGTGAATGCTGCTTTGCAAACAGGCTGTGAAATTTAATTATCTCCCGCCTCCCTTGCCTCGCTTCGTGGGAGTTCCTGCAGAGAGGGGAAGTGCATCCACTGAACCCTTCCCCTGGGAAACATTAGCCCACTCAGGCTAATCTCACAGAACAAAGGTTCCCAGCGACAAGGCAGCCAAGAAGGGATGTGTGTGTGTGTGCCCGAGTGTGAGTGCGTTTACATGTGTGCGTATCTGAATTCATAAGCACTTAGGGTGGGGTTTTAAAGAAAATCTGTGTTTCCCTGCACGGAAAAACACCATCATTAGAAAGAGAAAGAGTTAAAAAAGGAGAATGGAGGATTGTTGCAGGATTCGCTTGTTGTGTCTGAAGCCAACCCCACATGTTCAAATGGGCACTTTCGGAGTTCAATGACAAAATGTCTATGTTTTCTATGTAAAAACTTTGCCCTGCTTCATTTTACTGCTTATTTAAGTCAAAAGATGAATGACGTTATTTGTCAATAAAGAAAAACAACATCACGTTTCCTCTCTTTCCAACTTTCTTCCTCCAGATGTTTTGGAGCAGTCAGGACTGTGGCCTCCTGTCTACGGCGGCCGCGGCCCCCCTCCTCACCTGCAGCATCACCCTGTCTACTCCCGCTCCTCATTCCTACGGCAGCAGGAGCTGTACGCCCTGCAGCACCAGCAGCAGCAGCGAGTCATGGAGCACATGCAGCGCCACACCATGGGACAGGTACAACTAATATTATAATTTAAAACTTGTGAAATACTGTTGCTTTATTATTGTGAAACTGTGTGCAAATGAGAATAAGAATTGTGCAAATATTGTGAACTTCCTCCTTTGAGATGTCAGGGTTATAATACATCCGTATTAATAATTTCTTTAAAGAAATCTCACTTAATTTCTCAACCCTTAAAGAGAAATATGCAAAATTTCAAAATCTGTGTTGGAAACGGTTTCATGTGAAAATGTGTCATTATGTTGCTTTTCAACCACTTTTACATTCTTTATCATGTTTTTGTCTGTGTTTAAATAACTCATTCGCAAAAACAATGTCATAAGTGTAAATTTAACAAAAATAATGAGAAGAACTAACTATTTAAACACAAATCACTGTGATGTTAACTCTCCTTGTCCTTTTTCACAGAGAAAACACGACGAGCATCCTATTACGATAGAAGACTCTCCTCACCAGTCTTCAGCGTCCCGCAATGCCTCCTCATCCTCTTCCGCCACCTCATCTCATGCAGCCAAGCCCTTTTCTCACACTCCTCCTCCACCCAAGACCCCAACGCCGTCTCCGGGGATGTGTCCCTCTAGCCGCCACTCGCCCTGCTACCACTCCCCGTCCAGGCGGCAGCACCCGCCGAACCCCCTGACTCCCGCTCCGAGCCCGGCTGCCGCGGCTCCCCGCTCCCCGGCGCTCAGCCCCGCTCCCTCGCACCTTTCCAAGGGACTGGAGAGGGGCAGCGACAGAGGAGAGGGACAGCCGCCTCAGGACTACCCACAATCCCTAGAGCCAGGTAGGAGAAATATATATATATATATAATATATTTTGCCAGTCAGACAAAATAATTTAAAGACAAAGAAATAGAGAGATGGGAAAAAAGAAAGAAAGACAAGAAAGTGGAAGTGGGTTGGAAGCTGCAGGAATGTAGGACTCTTTGAAACGTGGTATTCTTTTGATTTTGCAGAATTCGTTTGAAGCATAGCTTATCCCTTGAGTGTGGGTCTGTGTGTCCTTGAGTGTGGGTCTGTGTGTGTGCAGTCTTGTTTGTGTTCAAGCTAAAGACAGACAGCGGGCGGGTCGGCCGTTAAGGTCAGAGAAAAGCATACGGGCGCTCAGTGTGTTTATGTTTGACCTGCCAGCGCGCACGTGTGTCTGAGCTGACATGCGTGTCGTTAGACGAAGGTCAATGATATCCTTAGATAGACCCTTCTTATCCTTCAGGGGTCCTTGAGAAGTACAGGTGGAAGGATATGCGTTGTCGGGGGGGGTGCAGGGATACCATCAATAATAAGAATGCAGGGGTGACAGGGCCGACATTGCAATCACAGGAAAACAGCAGGACGTCATCAATATCACACATAAATCTATACTCACATGCCCACCGTATACATATTATGAACTACGCACTTATACTATGCATACACATGTGCTCTCAGTGTATTGTTCCAGTTTTGAGGTCTGACCTAAAGACATTGGAGATTTTCAGTTTTATGCAGAAGCTTGAAAATATATTTGACAAATTGTGTATCAGGTTTTGTGTCAGAACACAAATTAAACCATTGCTCGCTCCTCTTCCCTCCAGACTTGCCACCTGTTTACTCCTACCCTCCGATCGCCATGGGTTACAAGGCCGGGCCATCACCTGCCGAAGCCCGATTGGCTGAACAGGCCACGGTGGAGGCAGAGCCAGCAGAGCCTGACTCCAAGTCCCACCCACATCCGTGCCACATCCAGCCTCTCACACAAGAAGAGGAGAGCAGGGAAGAAGAGGAGGATGGATCGAGAGACTGTGAAGTGGTGGAATCTCAGAGTGGAGTCGCGGAGGAAGAGGAGGGGGAACGGAGGGCGGAAAAGAGAGGATGCTCTGTCTCCGAGCCAGGGAGCAAGATTTCTGGATTGCTGCCATGCCCTTCCCCGGCTCCAGTCCCAGATCCAGCCAGCCCGGCCACAGCCACGGGCAAAGCCCTAAAAGTAGATCTCTCCCTGGGTTATCCGGGCCAGAAGGCCAGCCTGGAGGAGCCCCAGCTATCCAAAGAGCAGGAGGATGATAGGGAGCATGGAAAAGAGGACACGGGGGAGGAGGAGGAGGAGGGAGAGAGAATGGAGCCCGACACAACAGAATGTATCGTCTCTGTGCCTGGAGAGCCCAAAGAGGAGGAGAAGGGGGAGGAAGAGGAGGACGGGGACAAAAATGGAGAGAATGTAGAGGTGGCCGAGGATGAGGAGGAAGTGAGAGGGATGAGTCCTGTCGAGGACCTGGCGGTAGTCCCATGTAGCTCTCCTGCTCCCTCCCCGGCCTCCGACCCCTTCCTGCCTCCCTTAGCGAGCACAGCCACCCAGCTCCAGGGGGCCTACATGTGGAGCCTGGAGCTGCTGATCGCCGCCGCTCTGTGCGCCACCAGGGATGCCTTGTACCCACCCGCACCTGTCACCCGGGCCCCGAGCCCCCCACCCAACCACGGTATGGCGATACTGGGAGAGCTGGCTGAGCTGGAGATTCAGCAGAGGAGCAGGCAGAGCACAGAGAAAAACCCTGAAGGTGAGAGGGAAATGCTTTTTTTTTTTCTTCAGCTGTGGCCCTCGAACATCAATAATCGAAGTGGTTCGACATTTTCGAACCACTTCTGAAAGTTTATAAAATACACCCCCAGTATTTACGTGTTTCCTTTCATTACACACACTGCACTGTTGATACTGTCGTGTTAGAGGCAGCAGGACTAAAACGGCCGTGAAAATGAGATCAAGGAAAAATAAGACAAAAGAGCGGTTACCCTACTTCTTCCTTGTCTACACAAGCACATGCACACACACACACACACACACACACACACACACACACACACACACACACACACACACACACACACACACACACACACACACACACACACACACACACACACACACACACACACACACACACACACACACACACACACACACACACACACACACAGTGAACCAAAAAGCTTCTGGGAGATGTGCATCCCAGATGTGGAGACGGTGAACTCACTCATTAACCTAACACACACACACACACACACACACACACACACACACACACACACACACACACACACACACACACACACACACACTAACTGTCCTGCTCCCTTCCTCAGTGCGGACCTTCTATTCTTGACCATATTTTTCCCTCTGGAAAGGGTGTGTGTGTTTGGGGGGGGACACAATGGACAAACAAGCTGAGTCTCAGACACCAGCCAGAACACACACACACACACACACACACACACACACACACACACACACACACACACACGCACACACACTTTGCCCAGTGTGTCCCCCAGGCTCTTGCTTTGCTAATTAGACCCTTTCTTTTAAAACACTTCTCCTGTAAGCGCTCCTATTTTCCCCTCGTCCCTCTGAGAGAAAGTGTTTTTATTTATGCCAGCATCAGTGTGTGCATGCTTGTCTGTGTTTGTGTGTATGCACGCACGTCGCTGTGTGTGTTGTGTGTGTGTGTGTGTAAGCTGTTAAGTAATCCCAGATGAATCCCTGCTCTCCTCCATCAGAGTCTATGTGTCTCTCCACCAGGCTGCCTGCTCCCTGCCTGCGCCCTCCTCCTCCTCCCTCCTCTCCTCCTCCCTCTTTGTAATTTTTTTCCCTCACTCACTCGCGTCTCCTTCTCCTTCTTTTTTTATTAAACCAATGTAATCTTGTGTGTAAATCCTGCCTCTGCAAGCCTTGTTGACGGAATTAATAAGTGTAAAAATCATAAGTCGCTCTGCAGCTGTCTGTGCATGTGTGTGTGTGCGTGCGATGCAGAGCGGGTGAGTTTGCATTTGTTTATGTGTGCACGCACGTGGTTAGCATGTGTAATAGGTGTGAAATCAATAAGTCCTGTTGTGGCATGGAAAACGTTCTCCAAATTGCAACACATTTATTTTAAAGCCGCTCAGGCCTCGCCGCAGTGTGGAATATTATTAATGCTGCTGATGGCGTTTTTTGTCATCGTGAATGTGTCGGGGAGATGAAACCGATCCCAGACAGATGCATTTATGCCGCTCCTTGACGTGGAAGGATATCTCAGCTGTTCACTGGAGATCGCAATTACAGATTAAGGAATCAAGAGATAGCCCCCCCCCCCCCTGCAGTATAACTTAACACGATTACTTCTTACATGCTTACAGAGGGGCTGTATGCGTCACAGTGTTCTTTATTCCTTCACTTTCACTTTATATTGCAATTTTAGCTCAATAAAAGTTCCTTTATGGAGCGTAATGATCACCAGGCCCATATCAACTGTAAGTGTTTTTAATTTTACTCCACTGTTTTTGTTTCTCCCTCTGAAATCCCCTGCGCCGCCTCCTATTACATCCTTCACCCACTTTAGAGACACAGTATAGTATCACTGTGTCTGTGTGTGTGTGTGTGTGTGTGTGTGTGAGAGAGAGAGAGAGTGAGGGCAGAAAGTATCAATCGATTGTGGCCGTCCTCCAGGATACTAAACTCGGTGTAGTGATGTCAGCGGTGATGTCATCCTGTCAGGGGTAATCGGAGCGTGCCATTGGCTCAGAGGTCTCGCAGAAGAGAAGCCGCTGACCTCTGCCAGCCGGGACAGGACAAAGCCGCACGTCTCAGATCCTTCCCGCTCTCCTGGTGCTCTCTCTTGAGTTACCTCTCTTTCTCACATCCGTTTCTTCCCTTTCTTTATTTTTTGTTCCTCATCCTTCCTGCCCTCCTCATTCTCTCTCTCTCTCGCTCCGCTGTTTGCTGCTTTTCTGTCTCCATCTACCACTCAGATATGCAGGTTTTTAATATTGTCAGATATCACTGGGAGGGCCTCGCTGCTCCAGTGAAACTTCTCCTCTTCCTCATCTTTTTCTTCTTCCTCACCTCGCCTCTCCTCATCCTCTCCTCTCCCACTTCTTCTTCTTTTTCTTCTTCCTCTCCTCTCCTCATCTTCTCCTCTCCCTCTTCTTCTTCTTCCTCCTCTGCTCTCCTCTCCTCGCTTCTCTTCTTCCTCTCCTCGAAGGGGGAAATTGGATTCTGTCCATGTCCATAATGAGGAGATGTAGGAGAATAAATAGATAGCTCAATAAACACTTTGCTTCTTATTGCTTCTCCTCCCCTTTACTCCCATCCCCCCTTCATCTTACTGTGTTGCACGCCTCCTCCTCCTCCTCCTCCTCTCTCCTGTCTGTTGTTCTCCTTCTCTCCAATACTCCCTCATGCCCATGTCTGCGCAGCTCAGCGAATGTTGTAGGTGAATGTGTGTATTCAGAATGAGTGTTTTGTTTGCATAGTTGTGCATGTTTACGTGTGTGTGTGTGTGTGTGCAGAGCACCTCATGAATATTCTGTTTCATCTGCTGTTGCTGTGACAATGACAGAGTTAATGACAGTGACAGATGTAGAGATCGTTCTCCAGCTCCCCGTGTGTGCATGTGTGTGTGTGTCTGTGTTGTTTATGTACGATTAGGCGCGAACACAAGTATACATCAAATAAACTACCCACCTAATATCATAAATATCACCACTTTTCTCAGGCACAGTTTCATCGCTCCAGGAAATAAATCCTGTTCAGGCGCTCAGTATGTTTTATAATGCGATGTCAGTCGCTATGTGTGACGCGCCAATCTGAAACCACAACAATCCCATCTCTCCGTGCAGGTGAGGACATGCTGACCTTTGACCTCCACAGTCTGGCGACGCTGGCGGCCGCCCGTGCCCTGGAGATGGGGGGATGCGCTGAGGACGTGCGGGCGGACCAGCAGTGTCCAATCAGGAAGAGGCTCAACCTGCGCAGGAAGTGCAGCTGGACGCCTCGCCACGAGCCGGTGAGGTTTTTACCCAATGTGTATTTTGTGTGTCCGAGGGAAACATAAATCATTCAAACCGAAGTGAACTCAAACTGTTGAGACGTGTTGAACAATGGACTCACACCTCATTTGTTTAGTTTTTACTAAGCTTAAAAAAACCCTGTAAAACAACAAAAAACAAGATACAGAGAGTAGCTTCTCCAACATTGACAACCATTTACAGGTTCTACATTTTAGGAAACTTTTATTTCAAGTGTTTCCACAAAGCATCCGTTGCTTATTCTCTGTGATGCAAATTCGCTCAAATGCCTCCTTAATAATCTTGATTTTTGTAACATACATTACTGTGTGTTGAGTAACACTGTATAAATAGAATTAGTTCATTAGTGATTGTAAAAAGTAATAGCTACTAACTTAATATAATAAATATAATACATCAAATAAAAAATTGATTGAATCCAACAGTTTTGTATTACATTTTTAGGGCAAAATATAACTATAAATATATTTTTTTAACTTCTTCAAGATGTAGTTATATACATAGATCACTCTTGAGAATATTCCAGTTTAGAGCTCTTGTGCCATCTCCAACACATCTTTGCCTTTAAGGTCGGATGCTGTTGTGACTTGTGAGCTTATGGTTACAGGAGACTTAAACAGGCTGCACAAACATCAGCTGGATACTTCATAAATCCAATGACTGTTTAACTCAGTTTGTTTTCAGCATTTAAATATCCTCTGTTTTGTGTGTGTGTGTTTTCGTGTGTGCGTGTGTGTGTGTGTGTCCTTGTGTGTGTGTGCGTGTGTGTGTGTCAGGCGTGCCCGGTGAAGGGCTCCATGGAGACAATGGGAGGGGAGGAGCTGTCCATGCGTGTCCAGCTGGCTGAGTTACAGCGCCGCTACAAAGAGAAACAGAGAGAACTGGCCAAGCTACAGAGGAAACACGACCACCAGTGAGCAGAGAGACACACACACACACACACACACACACACACACACACACACACACACACACACACACACACACACACACACACACACACTTCTTTTTGTCTCTATTGAATCATGCATTCCAACATTCGCTGTCCTGCTGTCATGCTGCATCCTCCTGATTTATCAGGACTTGCTGCCTGCTCATACCTAATGCAGTTTGTCCTGTAGCCGATACAAGTTTCCTCCTGATTTCTCTCGCTGTACTGACTGCATCTTTGATCTCTCTCTCCCTGTCTCTCTCTCCCCCCCATCTTCCTCCTCCTCCTCATCTTCCTCTCTGCAGGAGAGAGGAGACGTCTCGCAGCCCTGCCCGCCGGGGGCCTGGCCGCCCCCGCAAGCGCAAGTCCACCCCCGGCCCAGCTGCTGCGGAGAGTTCCAAAAGACTCAGGTCAGTGCGCTGATGTTGCGTCAGTATAATCAGTGTGATTGGCAAGCCCCGCTCATTCATCCTGATTTCTGTTTGTGTTCTTAGTGAAAGGCACGGTTGATTTTCAAGAAGTTCTTCTTCAGCTGAATTGATTCAAATGCTCTATAGCTGATGATTTGCTTGATTGGGCACTGGAAGGAGCCGCTCGCGCACACACACACGCGCCAAGTGGGTTATGTGATGGAAGCTGTAAGCTGGGTGTGATTTTGAACGAGGGGAGGTAATGGAGATGGGGCCTTCATTAATCATCATTAATCACTTTTAATCATATTTATCACTTGCATTGATCATGTCCTGATTCCCTGTGGACCTCCAGCATATATTAATACAGCTGGACAAAGTCCCGATGTACAGTTATTACAGTGATAAACGACTGCACACCACCCCCACCCGCTGAAACACACAACCACACATTATTTAACACCTCAGACGTGCACCCTCTCACGCTGACACACACATTCCTGCACATACGCACAAGCTGGAAGCGCACACACACTCACACAAAGTCAGTATTCAGCGCTCATAATGATAAATGTGTTTTCTCATGCCGCCCCACCTCTGTTGGCATGTGCACCCCTCGCCTTGATAAAATGATTAGAGAAACTCAAGGTTTGTCACGGTTACCGTGATTAGAAAGCGCTAATGAAAATGACAATGAAAGGCTTTAGTCATACATGCTGGTGCAGCTCACATACACCCAGACCTTGTTTAATTAGCAGAGCTGGGTGCTACGCGCGTGAGCAGCATTTCTTTTGCTTTTAACAAGCGTTCCTATACCGTTTGTTGATACTTTCATCTACTCGTGAGAGTTGTGGGGTGAAATGAAAGAGTGTGAGAGATGAAGAGAGAAAGTCAACCTTTCCAAACTCAACCAACATACATAAGCTGCTTTCAGCCATGCTCTGAACTCTGAATAATGCCCTGGCATTCTGAGTGAGAGCCTCCAGACTTTATCCCAAGTTTCTCTGGCCAGCCCGTGTGAGAACACAGCAGGAGATGCTCCGGAGGATTCACCTCGACCAAGTGGGCGTGTTGATGATGTTTCTAACAAGCGACAGATGCAAAAAAACAAAACTGAATACAAATATGACGGATGAAAAAGCGGTGCGTCACATATAGAAGACAAGAACAAAGATGTCAAGACAGCTTTTGGTGATAAGGGTCGACGCCTGTGTCAATGTGCCCTAAACAAAAACATGTGATCTCCGCAGTAGCATTAATACGTTACATCCGGCCTCTGCCTGCTGCTCCACCCCTTACCTGAACACTTATTTCTGTGCTGGGGGTTGGCTATAGCACGTCTTGGTATAATAGTTGTCATCCACCCTTGTCCGCTAGCGTACACACAGACCCATATGCTGACTGTACACTTTGATTGTACATGCTCCAATTACTATATATCCAAGCCCTGGAATTGAATGGAATGTGGGATCAGGTACATATATGTGGAACACCAGGCTGACGCTGACCCTCATGGAAAAGAACGGTCAACCCTTAATGAGGTTGGCCACTGAAGTCGGGCAGTAAAGGCCTCGGTTTGCTTGAAACAAGATAGTTAGTACCTCCAACATTGGTTCATTCAACCACATCTTAAGGCAAAGGTGCCGAGGATAAGGTGAAAAGCCTCCACTCGTCACGAGTTGCAAATACAATAATCATTCCAATGGGGATAACAATTGTAGTTATGTTGCACTCGGCTTCACACACAAAGTGAAGTATGTATGTGTGTGAAAGAATGAAAACGAGAGCTTGAGAGAGAAACTCAAACCCTGCTTACTTAAGCCAGTCGCTTCATGAGCGTGATAGTCAGACCAGTCTGTCTCAGCTGCTCTTCGACTATTGGAACAATCACTTTGTGTAAAACATACTGACTGGCATGACTGACAGGAGCTCTGTGCAAACCTGTCACCTGGCACTTTTTTGGAAAATGCTCCATTCATGTGCCTGGCTTCATGCACGGGGCGCATTGTCATGTTCAAACAGGAAAGGGTCTTCCCCAAACTGGGCCAGACCAGAAGTATGCACTGGTGAAGATATAATGTACATGCACGCTCACTGTACTGTAGGTGAGGACGTGACATGGTGCAAATTTAAGGGTTTAAAAGCTCAGAGGGGTCAGGTGGAGGGATTACAACAGACAGATGTGACAGACTAAATCTATTAGATTCTTTTAAAAATATAAGTAGATCTTCTCCGCTCTTTCTCCTCTCCTCTAGACTCCACTCATCTCCTTTCCTCTTCCTATCATCTCCTCTAGTCTTCACTTGTCTCCTCTTGTCTACTATCCTCTCCTCTTTCTCTCCTCTTCCTCTCCTCTCCTCTAGTCTCCCCACGTCTCCTCTTCCTCTCGCCTCCTCTCCTGTCCTCTCCTCTTCCTCTTCTCTCCCGGGAACAGAGATGCTGAAAGCCAAAACTTCCCTCTGTGGGAATATCGGATTCACCTGCCTCAGACACAGCTGCTAACTGAGTGTGTGTACAGAGTGTTTTATGTGTGTGTGTGTGTGTGTGTGTGTGTGTGTGTGTGTGTGTGTGCTGGCTGCCTGTGGTGTGAGAGAGTATGCATACAATGAAGGAGGGAGAGGGAAAGGGAGGAGTAGTGTTCAATAGAGGTTAGTGTTTATCGATTGAGCCCTGAAGCTCCGGTCAACGGACAGACTCCCCCGAGACTGCTTCATCTTTCTCTCTGTCTCCCTCCCTTCCCCCTGAACCATTCTCCTCCTCCTCCTCCCCTTCATCTCTCTCTATCTTTCCCTCTGTCTCTCCTCCAACCCTCTCCTTTAACACCAGATAATTCTCATCCTTTCATGTGGTGATTCAGCAGAGTTTCATATTCGCACGGTTGCTGAATATTTCGGTGTTTGGCGTCAAACTGCGCAGACGGTCGACAGGGCCTGTCTCATCAAAGTTACGGGAAAGAGCGGAGAAGTGGGAAGAGAGTGAGAGAATGAATGAACCCAGCAGCGGAGAGGGAAGTGAAAATAAGAGGAGAGAGGCAGAGTTACACAGAATATCGTCCTTGAGAGAGAAAAGAAATGTGTGATCAGATTAATTCCGTATTGTAATATCTTATTAAAGTGTGTCTCTGCTGTGCTTTTATGTTTTCTAGGGTTGAGCTAAGTTTGCTGGATGAGAAAGCCAGGAAGAAAATGTCCAATCACAGCTTGAACAGCCTCAGCGCTGCACAGGTCAGTCGCTCTGCCGCCTTCCCTGGTTCATCCACACACTGACAACCACTTCCTGCTGCTAATGTTTCTTTTTCTCTCTCCTGGATGTTTTAATTAGCGGAAAGAAACGAGTCAATAATTAGCTGTCCCGCTCTCCATCCGCAGATGAAAGCTTGCTGTAAGCACAGAGGCCGGCCCAGTACCATGAGCTCCAGAATGGCCAGGCGGGTCACCCAGCTGAAGCAGAAGGCCGCAGCCCACCGCGGCATGTCGTCAGCAGGCACGCTGCACTGCAGAGGGGACCCTGGAGCGGAGGAGACGCCCAAGAGTCACTGCAGACAACAAGGAGGGAGAGGTGGGGAGAGAGAGAGAGCATACAAAGTATACACCCACTTGTTGTTCATTAGGGGGCATACCACAACTAAACTCTTTTCACTGTCGATCCATTAGACCCTCAGCAGGACTGGGCAGCCAGGCAGACGATGAAGAGGAAGAGAGGCCGGAAGCCTAAAGTGTTGATGGGTGTGGGCTCGCACAGAGTCCATCACAAGGACGGCCGGACCTCTGAGAAACAGGGAGTCAGGGAAGAGAAGAGTCACAGTGAGAGCTCAGAGCACGGTGAGATACTGTACACAAAACAACACACACACACACACATGTTTTTTCTCAATATGCAGTCTGCTGCATTTTCCAGCCAAACAAGAATCCTCAATAAGGGAGCTTAGCTATAAAGAGTGAAAATGAGAGTTCAAAACAGATCTATGGCTTTTTATTCAACCATTACTGTGGCTTGTGAAACCATAGAATATCTTTATGATTAGCTAGGTACATCTGTTTACATGTAGATGACTTGCTTTTGTCCCTATAAGAATGATTCATCCAGGGAATGGAGGGAATCATAAGTAAGGAGGAGGTTTTTTATTTTAGATCATAAATCATAAATAATTCAATGTAAGGGTGCAGACGTGTTTTAAGGTTAGGGTGAGCTTAAGTTAAGGGTTAGGTAAGACATAGCAATGGTTGAGTGAGTCTCCAGCAAATGAATGTAAGACAATGGAACATGTTTTTAAGTCATGAAAACAAGGCATATGTGTGTGTGTGTATGTGTGTGCACGTGAAGCATCTGAGAGTGTGATGTCTGCCATCCTTGGGGACCTCCTCTCACTTCCCGACTCGTCTGTCACACCGTTAAAACCATTAACGACTTGCCACAGGCACGCAGCACAGCCACTTGTGCCCTCAACACTGTACGGTAACATGAGCCATCTCTGGTCCTGGTCAGAATGTCACACCCTCTCCCTCCTTTCTTCAACTCCCCCAGCCTCATGAAAATGTCCTCCACTGACATCTTGAGTCGAGGAGACACAATAACAGAGAGGAAGGTGTAAATATGAAAGTAACGAAACTTAAGGGACAAAATGCTAGAATCTGAAATTTGTGGCATGGAGAGTAGTAGTTTTGTGCGTGTGCCTGCATGTGCATGTGTGTGTGTGTGTGTGAATGAAAGAGAGACTAGGGCATGGTGTTGACGAGGACGCCATGTAAGTGACAAGTGTGTCAGAGACGTGTCAACACCCGACACGACCCCCACAGTCAGCGACAAACAGATGCCAACAACAGTCTGTGTGTGTGTGTGTGTGTGTGTGTGTGTGTGTGTGTGTGTGTGTGTGTGTGTGTGTGTGTGTGTGTGTGTGTGTGTGTGTGTGTGTGTGTGTGTGTGTGTTTACAGCACTGCATATGTGCACATCACTGCAGTTAAGGAACATTATTGTGGAGCCATTAAGGATATAAGGCTGGAAGGAAGGACAAAATACACCAGTAAATCACTGACCAGATTTACATGGACCCCACCATTGACCTTATTCTCAATGAGACATTATTTTGATTACAGTGTTGACATGAGTTGCTAATAGAAGGTACATCTCTGCTGTGGGACCTGCCTGCCCTGCGCTTCCACGTGCATACATATGCAACCTTAGGTAGGGAGAGCAGCATTTAAAGACCCCCAGGTACACAACAGAGCAGGCATCAATGATAACAACAGGACATTGATTAAGTCAGACACAGCATGAGAAGGGGGTGCTGGGGTGGAGGCAGGGAGCAGCGGAGGAAACAGGAAGACCAGGCAGCCAAAGCAGTCTAAATAGAGTGTCCTGTATGAGAATAATAACTGTTGTGGGCTGGCGTTGAGATCTGCTGCTGTCAGTCGATGCTCTGGATCGTGGCTGAGCTGCACTGACGCCGCGCTTCATTTTAGCCACAGGCGCTCGAACTGAACTTTATGCTGGAGGAATATTGAAAGGTTACCATCAATACATCCTGTCAAGTGAGTCCCCAGGCTTCCTGACCGATCATACTGATGTTGTGACTCCACAGAGGACGAGGAGGATGGCAGCTACGACAGTGACGACGGTGACATCAAGATGGGCTCGTGCTCTAAAGAAACTCCCATGAACCCTGCTGGGATTTCACCTGGTTCCTCACAGTCAACCAAGCTCCAGACAAACCACAGAGCCAGGAGTAAGAGACCAGGGACTACAGGTGAGATCTATTTATGTATTTCTATGAATGCTGCTTTGCTATAAAAACCTTGTAACTTTACAATTTTCAGTTTTTGGACTACAAGGGAAGGATACCTTGATTTACTTGGGGTTTAAATAAATCTATGTCCGTGGGTTCAAAGACCAGGAAAAGGCAAAAGCATATAAAAATTTGACCTTATATTTGACGAAAAGTCTGACCATATTTAATCTAATAGTAGATATTGACATTAATATGATCTGATTTTCATTCTTTTCCCCCAACCTCAGGCATGGAGGGCATGTCCAGTACAGACCAGAGGACAGCACTCAGAAGAGCAAGCCCCACCAGCACAGAGAGGAGACGCCAGGACCACCACAGGAGTAAAAGAGCATCTCTGCTTAGCTGGGGTGTGTCATCAGTGGGCTGCAGCTTCGGGGACGGCCGGGGGAACCATGGTGTTCAGACGGAAGCAAACCGGAGCATCAAGGAAGCCCTGAAGAAGACCTCGGGAGGACAGGGCATTCTGGGGAAGGTGAGACATTACTGAGCTCAGACCATGGCTATGATGAAATCAATTATATTACTTCCTGTTAATCTCTGGAGAATCTGGAGGGAAAACAAAGAGGGTGGAACACATTGACAGAAATGCATCCGTCATCTGCTTTTAATTAATCTGCATCCATATGCAGAGAGCTGTTAATAGAGATTAATCAAAATGTTGTCTGGACCAAAAGTACCTTCAAGAAGTTCTGTTTATGTTTTGTGTGGCGAAATGTTCGTCTTGCGAGATAAAATAAATGAGTCGGGCTGTAAAAAGTGTACAGGCAAAGATAGACAGAGTCTTGGACCATGTTTTGCATCTTTTTTCCTCCTGATCATTCACACAGAGGTGCATGGGAAAGGTTAATGGAGAAGAAAAAGGTGAGAGGGATTGGCAACAGTGTGACAGAATGGAAATACGAGTATCACAATTAATTTCTGCTGCCACGAAATTGTAAGCAATAAGGTTTTTACATTATTGTTGACTGTTGTTTAAACAGCAAAGCTGGACATGCTGGTTTGTCTGCAGTGAACTCAGCAGTGGTCAGGAGAGGAATTAGGTTCAGACAGTGGCTGACTGGAAATATCAGTAAAAGAGGAAAGGTGACTCAGAGAAGGTCACTCCCTTTGGCCATCTGCTGAGAATCCAAGAGGGAGGGAGGAATTTGGTAAAGCCCTCACCTCAAACTCACTCCTTCCCCGCTGAAGTGAGCCACACCCTGTTTGAAAATCCACTGACATTACCTCCTTAAAGACGGATGCTCACCATCATCTGTAAATCTGTCTTTTCTTTTTTAAATATGCCATTTGTTCTTGTTAAAGGTGTGTGTTTGCATGTGTCCTGCTGTGCTGACACACCACCGGGCCTGTTTTAATAGCGCAGGCAGCCTTTGGCGAGACACCCACGGTTGTTTTAATGAGAAATGCCCCAAGGTTGCTTTAGTGTTTGAGTCATCGGGAGGGAATGTCCAAAAACACATAACTGTAAACCAAACAGAGAAGTATAAAGATAATCATTGGCCATAACCTGACGCACACCCATGCATTCCTGTAAACACACACTCACACACTCAGGCCAAGCTCTGAAGGGAAATAATCACCAATGCCCTCTGGTGACGAAACTTCTGTCACTTAAATATACGGTCTCCTGATGTGGAAAACTCCAAAAGACAACACATGCACGCTAGAACACACAGACATACACACACACTGAATATTATGGCCTTGTCTTTGGAAAGCTTAAATACAAGCAGAAACCTGTTGGGCGAGCCAACTTTTCATCATCAGTCATCTTTGGATAGACTAGCTTCAACTGGTCTGGAGATGGGTTGTATGTCTGAAGTGAGAATGCAAATCAGGGTTCAAGCTTCTATATTAGCAGGCTTCCAACCTGCTGAAGTGTCCTCGAGCAATACGATGAAGTCCCGGCAGGTCAAGAGGCGCAGTTATTACTGACTGCGACCTCTGATCTTCTAGTGAGCGACAGCAGCCGTGATGAAAAATCCTGCGGGCTTAATTGAAGTATAACATTACAAGAGGCGCTGGTGCCTGCAGTTGCTTTTCACTGATTTACCACATCAATCACTTCGCAATGAAGACGACTTAATTCATTCATTCACAAATCCTGTTTACTCTCTCTGAATTTGGATGTACAATCTGCCCGCTGACGTCACATCCTGTTTTCCTGTCCATGCAGGCTAAGGGCCACGCGGTGAGCCGACTCCTACAGAGCTTCGCGGCTGACGACGGCTTTCGCTTGGATGAGGAGAGCAGCTTCTCTGAGGGGGAGGAGGAGGAGGAGGAGGAGGAGGAGGAGGAGGAGGAAGAGGAGGGAGGAGGAGGAGGAGGAGGAAGGAGTAGAAAGAGGAGGAGGAGGAGGAGGAGGAGGAGGAGGAGGAAGCGAATGAGAAGAAGTCGATCCACCTTCCTCCCAACATGCCATGCAGAATTCCCGGTAGGCATAAACAGTGACACATCATTTATAATTACCTACACACATGCAGGGTTTAAAAGCATGTTTGATCTTTTGCACGCACGCACAGTCTTTGATTCTTCTTCTCACTTGACGTTGCAATTATACATTATGTGTATCTAACCCTTTATTGTCTCCATCCATCTTTGTACCTCTCCCTCCCTCTGCAGCCCTGCCTAACTGTGTGCTGAGTAAAGAGATGTTGGTGGACGGGCTGAAGATCCTGATCTCTAAGGAGGATGAGTTGCTGTACGCCGCCTGTGTCCAAACTCTGGACCTGCCTGACATGTAAGACCCTCGGATATGGATACGGATACGAAACCTATAAAACAACACAACAATTTCAAAAGATTATTCTGTAAGTGAATGGGTTGGTTTAAAAAAAGATTGTTAAATAATATATATATGTTGTTATTTTAGATTTAGTGTTGTCATCGAAGGAGAACGAGGGAATCGCCCCAGGATCTACTCGTTGGAGCAGCTACTACAGGAAGCAGTGAGTTTCAGTCTTGAGGCTCCAAAGCATTTATTACATTAAGTAGTTTTGTTGGTGGCTGTGCTGGATAGCTTTAACTTAATTCTCTGATTTGTCCCCCCCCCAGGTGTTAGACGTGCGTACCCAGACTGAGGCCATCCTGACGGCAGGGACGCGAGTTTGTGCCTACTGGAGCGAGCGATCTCGCTGTCTTTACCCTGGATATGTCCACCGAGGTGGGCGACATGCACCAACCGCCTCACTCTGTGAATACACTCACACATTTCCCTGCTGCTTACGTCCTCCATTCTGTGTTGTACTTTAGGAGGTCCAGGTGAGGTGGAGAAAGAGGGCAGTGTGATGGTGGAGTTCGATGATGGAGACAGAGGAAGGATCTCACTCGCGAACATCAGACTTCTGCCGCCTGGATACCAAATCCACTGTAAGTACAACTTTGTGGAGACTGACAGGGAAAGATGATCATACTAAACTAGAATATCTCTGCCAAGGCCCAACAGTCCCTTTAGGAAACCATATTTAAATTCACTAGATCCAGATTTTTAGTGGGATCTGCACCAAATTACACACACTCATAAATATCACTTTCTTAAACATGTGTTATTTTATGACCCATGAATTATTCTCTGAGAAATCAAGTTTGAAAAATGTCCCACCTCAAAATGTCAAAATCCTGGATCCACACCAAAATTTATTTCCACCAAGTTTCGTGGAAATCGGTTAAGGCATAACCTACTTGGCAGAGGTGATAAAAAAAAAACGAATGAGTGAATTAATGAAAGCCATCATCAAACAACTCTTCTCCGTCAGGTGCGGAACCCTCTCCGGCACTTCTGATCTCACTTGGTCGCCGCGGTCGACAAGGCTCCACCCAGGAGAAGAAGGACACGCCAACAGAGAAACCAACCAATGAGGAGCTAGCAGGGAGACCCCAGGAGAAAAGACCAGGTGAGGGAGAAAACATATTGTTTTGTAAAGATTTACAAAACAATCTTGAGTTTATAATCCCTAGGAAAAACTGGCTAACTCTCTGTTGAGGAAATGAGCATCACTCAGAATTTAACATATGTAGTCTGAGATGGTTCTAGTCTTTCTAGTAAATACAGACACACGGCTCTTCAGGCCAAATTAAATTCCCCCAAACCAAGGCCTAGTTTACAGTTCCTCCTGTCAACCAATTATCAGATGCCTCAAATTCCTTCCTTGCTGCTTATCCCTCATCCTCATATTTCCATATGAATCATTATTTCGTGAAGTGTCAATGTAGTGCTTTGTGTGGTTAAGCCACATACATGTAACTCATCACAAACTCAGGGTGACAATGGGAGCACAGGGGAGGGACAGGTTTGCCAGGTTTGTTGCAGTTTGAGTAATGGATATGTGGAAACGTACCTGGCCAGGTGAAGATCCAACAGATAGAGATATTAAGTTACTCCACAGCTCTCAGTTCCACAATTAATCTTAGTGTGATCTTAAGACCTGTCAGGGTCATATTTATTATAACCCCCTCTGTGTTGACTCCTTTTTCAGTTGGCAGACCGAAGAAAATTCACTCAGTGCCTAAGACTGCCAGCACCCTGACGTCAGTAACAGACACTGTAACCAAAAATGACACCTCTTTGATGAGTTGGTCCATGCCCAGGAAGAGGCCACCGGTTGACTTCTTCCTCTTCAATGGGACCTCCCGTAAGACCCAGAAAAAAGTACGAGAGCGAGACTTAGGTTTGTTTCATCGGCCTGCCTCTCACTCTCTTGTACCCCCATCCCCCGTCAAAGGTATCTTTGGCTCTCCTTTTGTAGTCGACTCATTCAGTAGCATCGCCAACGGCTACTCAGCGTTTGGAAGCAGTGGGAACTCTGGAGGTGGGCGACCAGCCACCACGGTTGCTTCCATGGGACCCCGTGACTCCTCCTCTTGTTCCTCAGCTGTCACCACGGCAAATGCAGCTGGGAGCAGGAAGCCAGTGGGTGAACGGGACAGGAAACAGTTTCTGGTGAAGCTGGACCACGAAGGAGTGACCTCTCCTAAAACAAAGAACAGCAAGGCCCTGCTTCGACTTGGAGGAAGCGGAGGGAGAGAAGCACCACTGCGATACATCCACCCGTCCCTGCCGGTGAAGGACGGAAAGAAGACGCGAGGAGAAAGAGATGGTGCCGGGGCCCAAGCTGAGGCTCTTCTAACGGGGGCTCCAGCTATAAGAAAGGATCTTCCATCAGCTGCTGTGGGAGTCCAAGGTGGGGATTACAGTTTGGACTACCCAAGCGACTGCCCCAGCTCTTACTCTGAGCTGGACGAGGAAGATGAGGATGATGGTCGAGGTGTTGAAGCACGTAGAAGAGGTGCACCAGAGACATCTCACCGTGGTGGTCGTTTTCTCTCTCGTCTTTCCGCTTGCTTCTCCTCATCTTCCTCCTCTTCCTCCTCCTCCGCCTCCATCTCCTCATCATCCCTCTGCTCTTCAGACAACGATTCCTCCTACTCCTCTGACGAAGAGTCCTCCTCTGTGCTGCTGCGCCGTGCACTGCTCCAGCAGGACAAACACAAGCACAGGCAGAACGTAAAGTCTGACCAACTAAATCCTGACCCTACAACCTCCAGCTCTTCTCCCTCGGCCTCCGGCCCGGCTCACGGCTTTGTGGCAAAAGCCAACATGGCCGTCTCTGGGTCGAAGGGGAAGGCTGACAGAGCAGAAGACAGGAAGGAGTTCACATCAAAAGGAAGTATGGCGGCTAACAGTAGCACGGCAAAGACCCAGCTAAAGAGGAAAGAAGCAGCTTCTATCAGCCACCATCAGAGCCAAATCAGTCCTGTGAACCAGCAGCCGAAACCTGCTGCCAAGGACCCGGCAACAACAAAGAGGCAGAGGATGTCTTCACCTGAGCCTCTGCCCAACCTGGCTCCACTGCTGCATGGGCGCCAGCTGTGGAAATGGTCCGGCAACCCCACACAGGTAAGATGATTTGTATTATATTTACCTCAGCCAGGGAGGTTATCGTTTCACCACAATCCATTTGTTTGTGAGCAAAATTATACAATAACAACTGAATGGATTTGCATAAAACCTGGAGGAAGGATGCAGTATGGGTCAGGAAGGAACCCAATACATCTTTGTGCGGACCCTGCATTTTTTTTAACTCACTTTAACAGTGTCAGATAGGGCTTTTATAACATTTTCACCCTATTTCCAGACAACAATTCATGGATATTGATGAAAAGAAATCAGCAATACTTAGTGGACTGATATCTAGTGTGTGAAATTTGGTGCAGCTTGATGGAATTGAAGGGAACTTTTGGTGCTTGGCAGAGGTGTGCTCTCTACTGAGTGCCATTCTAGTTTACTATGTTTTTTTTTCTATATCCAAGATGTTGATGAGATAACTATTGGGGAATAATCACTAAAATTTTAGTTCTTCCAGAATCTTACTTCTTTTTGTTATTGAAGTGTCATTGTTACTAAATCCTGTGACATTGAAATCCTGACCTCATCAGACAGTGTTTTTCTCATGATCGCACTTCATTATCTTGGTTGCACAATGGTTGTCTTGGGTATCAGTAACCTACTGAAGCTCATGACTTAAATAGGTTACCGATTGTTGTTGCAGTTTCTGCCGTGTCACACCTCGATTGCGTACAGTAAATACAAAGACCGAGTATACGGTCTCGCTTGGGAACAGCTTATTCAACCTCATACTCGGCACACACTGGCAACACTATCAGGCTTACCTGGTGTAGTTAATCTCTGAATTTGTCACCCTGATTATTAAGGCATGATCCTGAGATAACGAAATAAAAAACTCTGCCACACTAAGTTTCCAATTCGCCATGCTGTTTGCTTTGTAAACACGACGGCATCTATTGTCTGAGACTTGCGGCTGAAAAGAAACATGCCCCCAATGAACAAAAAGATGGAGCAGAGTGGTAGGCGTGTTTCTCTGGTTATGGTCACTGTGATCATGACTTGTAGGTGAGTTTCTGTGGTATTACCTTATCAGGCTGGAAGTGAATTATTAGTGTGGCAGTAAAGAGACTCCTGGAGTAACATTGAATATAATCAGTTTGGCACCCCTATCCAGAACAGCATAAAGTTAACCGAACACATTTATTGGTTTGAAGCAATAGAGTTAGGGTTAGGGTTATTTTTTGGTAGACTGGGTTTAGTAAAACAAACAAAAACCCAAATTAATTTCTGAAATGAGGCAGGTGTTGAAATAAGCCTTCCACACTGAATACGTTGACTGAGACTCTTGTTTTGATTCTCTTTCCCCCCCGACAGAGGAGAGGTCTGAAGGGTAAAGCCCGCAAACTTTTCTACAAGGCCATTGTGAGGGGCAAGGAGACGGTGCGTGTCGGGGACTGTGCCGTGTTCCTGTCACCTGGCCGGCCACAGCTGCCTTACGTGGGCCGGGTGGAGAGCCTGTGGGAGTCGTGGAGCTCCAGCATGGTGGTCAGGGTCAAGTGGTTCTACCACCCGGAGGAGACTCGTCTGGGGAAGCGACACCGCGATGGCAAGGTAAATACCAGGAAGGGCAAGAAGAATTTCTAAAAAATATGAATATGTTACCTGGGCTTTGTTTTTTTTCCGTGTTCCCATCTGATCTGGTACTTCCTCTTAGTTTTTGAAACTGCTCCCATTTGCAGATCTACATACTCAGTGTAGGATGGGTAATTCCCAGGGCGGATCTCTGGTGTACAGGAAGTCATGCATTTTACATTTCTGGTAATGTCAATACTGGTGTGTTTGGATTAGATGTAAAAAGAGCCGGGTGGCTACAGTAGTAACATCCAGCAGGGCTGAGCAAACATAAAATATCACCTCAAGCAGAAACTTAAACTTCATCATGAGAAAACTAAGAGGTTTGTGTGGGAGGGGAAACGGCAACAAAGATGTGCTGAACAAAAACATCATAATCTCTCTGCTTATCACTTTTCTCTGTGCAATTGTCAATGCAACATTTGGATTGTTTAGTATATTATTTTGTTGATTTTTCAACCATTCTTCTCGTCTCTACAACAGAATGCCTTGTATCAGTCAAGCCACGAGGACGAGAATGACGTGCAGACCATCTCCCATCGCTGCCAGGTGGTCAGCAAGGCCGAGTATGATCACCTGATGCATGAACGCAAGCCGGGGAACACGGCTCATGACCAGTTCTACCAGGCCGGAACCTACGAACCAACCACTGGCCAGCTAATCAGCGCAGACGGCATCGCCATTGTTTCCTAGAACCAGAGGCCATGGAGGGAAATCTAAATATTAGACACGGGCTCTGGAGTCGACTGCCTCCAGGAAGGGACAGAGGGAAACCAAGACAAGAGTTTCAGCTCTGCTTATTCATCTGTCCCTAGTAAGCTAAGGAGCTAGCCCACCGGTTAAAGTCCGGCAGTGGTGGCACTTAAAAAGAGTCCGGTTTGTTCTTCGGAAATTCGGATCCATGTCAGATTTAACCTTTTTATCAGACTTGGACTGAGGCTCCTTTTTGCAGTGGAGTCAGCCGTCCCTCTTTGAAATAACAAAAGTATCTCGCCACAGCGTCAAGATTACTGCAACGAGAGAACCGGAACCACGGACGTGAGCACTTTGGAGCACAGTAGCTTGGAGGGAGGGTGGCAGATTTCGATTTCTGAGACAAAGACAGACTCAGAGAGCAGGAGAGACTGTATGGTAAGGGGAGACTTACTGTAAACCACACTGGTTTGGATGGTTGTAATGGTCTTATACTGGTAGTATGCTAATGACAACGATAACACAATGTGGGAGATGCCCAACAGGACCAAAAAGCACTGTTGTTCGGACTTGTGTGTAAATGTTTGTGTGTGTGTTTGCAGAGTGGCTGTGTTGACCCTGTTTGGCATTTAATGAGCTCTAAGTAAATAGTGCTTTAGCGTGCGTGTGTTTGTATTGTATGTGTGTGTGTGCGCGTGCGTGTGTGTGTGTGTGTGTGTGTGTGATCATGCACGTGTACGCCTGTGCTCATCAAGCAAATATGACGTCATGACACAATGTCTCTAATACTCAGAATATTAATCTATCCAGTACGTAACGTGCAGTTTTCAGTCCTTCCGACGGAAACACCCGACGTTTATTGTTTTTGTTTTCTCCTGTCAAGCCATACACGTCAATACCTCTCTCTCGTATCCTCCGATTCAGGTGCGAAGACACATGTACAGGTAGTTGGATTGTTTATTTGAACTGTGGGTGCGTGTTGGTGTGCGTGAGTGTGCGTGCTTTGTACAGCATTATTGTATAAAATAACATGTTGTAAATAGTATACATATATATTTGTTCTTTTTTGTTTTCTTTTGCAGAGAAGATTATTTTATTTAGATTTTTTTAGGGTGTGTGTGGGTGGGTTTGGGAGGGTCTGGCAGAGGGAGGAGGTCGGGTTAAGTTTCTCTCTCGATGCACTGAACAGGATCGGAGGCTCGGACTTGTACAACTGATGTGAAGACTTAGTGGTTGTAAGCCCTGCTTTAGGGATGAACACGTACAAAGGGCGTTTGGGAAATGTTTTTATAAGGAAATCAGAAAAAGGCTCTTTTTAAACATGTGTCCAAAATCCCTTCTTTTTTAATTATTTTTGCTTTGTTGGGATAAGAATGTGCATTTCCTGTTGGGAGCTTTTTCTCTTCACAAATACTGGAAAAGAAACTGAGTTTCTGCTGTTCACAGATCCTGAAAGAATCTAGTTCTTCTTTATCTATTTTATCCTGTATTTCCTATATGAAATGTAGATATTTATCTGGCATCAAAACTAAACATACCAAAGCACCTGTGAGTTTACGCTTCACCGCATTAGAAGGAAAATTATTTTATGAAAATAGACATAAAAAATGACGTTCAATCAAATCTGAATCCGGGACCCCTGCAATCACCGAGGTATTTGAAGTGGAGTTCCTCTCGGTGTCTGCTCATGTTCACCCAGCGTTGCTATGACAGCCCTCGGAGAAACGTTGCAGCAACATTGTCTGCGTGCTGCCCAGCTGATGCACTTGAGGTCTCTATGGCAACCAGAATGGCATCACGTGACTGTGAAGGACAATCAGAGCCAATCAATGGGACAATGGTGAGAGACAAAAAAAAAAAAAAAACAAGATAAGGATCAAATCACAAATTATGCTTCTTCGTCACTTTTATTCCTGCTTTGCCAAAAAAATGTCTGTGCGTGTGTGTTTTTACGTTTGCTTGTTTTCCTTGTTTACCATTGTCTTACTGTTTATGCAAGCCTGTGATGACTGTGTGTTGTCGGTGTATAGGATGTATAGGGGGGAAGAACATGAATGCCTTTTTCTATTTTAGGACATTGACTGACTTTTAACAACGATGTTGCTGTTACACTGCAAAGCAAAAGCTTTAAAAAGGAACCTAATGTGAAACTCGATTTTGAATGATTTCTTTAATGGGTCTTTAATTGAATTATTTTTTAAAAAGCTGTATTTTCTTTAAGAAACACTGGATTCAGTTCTACCCATAACCTTTAGACAGAAACAACCTTTTTTTTAAGACCCACTGGAACCTGCTTTGTACGGTTGCGATAGCCTACTAAATATATTATGTAATTTCAGTCATTCTTTGGAAATATGACAATTATTTCCTCATGTACAAAAAGAAAAAAAATTATTTATCTTAATTTTATTGCCTTTTGTGTTTCATTAAAAAAAAAAAAAAGATTCTTACGAAATAAAAAAAACGTGTTTGTGTTTTTTCTTCCCTGCTGGGTGTGAGTCTCCTGATTGACGCTTTGTGTTCATCAGTGCCGATCATTTGTCCACTGTGAGAAAATTGACCACGGGAGAAAGTGCGGAAGGACAGAGAAGGGAGGGGGAACAGAAAAAAAGACAAACACGAGTGGAGGAAGCAATTTGAAACTGAAGCTGTGTCCGACAGAAGGAGGGAAGAATGGGGAGAGAAAGGGAAACTGTATCTAGCAGCGTTTTCACGAGAGACGATGGGCGGGATAGAGTCTCCCCGGGCTGTACAGGTGGGTCAGGTATTCAGAATAATAAAAAACGGAACAGCACCATTAAGAGAACAAAGCCAGGGTATCAGCTTTCAACCTGCAAATATTACAAACCCTCAGTGTGTGGATACATGAGGGTGTGTGAATGCAACTTGCTCACAAAATAAAACATTTAGGCCACGATGATATTAATCCATGCCGTGTGAATGCATTCCTGCACTTCCATGAGTTTGCTGCTTTGCCTGTGTGTGTGTGTGTGTGTGTGTAATATGTGTGTAGTGTGTGTAACATGAGAGCTGGGAAGAACAGTTGAGATTATCCCCCGCAGGGTGTGGAGTTTCTGGGACAAAGTGCGCAAATTTACTGCTTTTTATTTGAGACTTCCTGTGGTATATTCGCACCTTTTTATCGCAGCGTAACCGGAGCCTTTGTGAAGCAGCTTATTGCAACATTAATGTCTGGATGGAGGATTTACCTCTGACCTCAAATTACAGTCCGGCCGCCTCGTGGCAGCGCACAAAGGGAGAGGGCCCGGACACGGCGTCGCCTTGAACTTCTGCCGTAAACCTTATTTTACTCCGAGCCATGTTTTCTAACGTCTGCCCCTCCTTCACCGTTCCTTTCTCTTTTCTTCTTCTCGGCCCGCTCCCTGCTTTACTTGTCAATACAGGAAAAGTTGACTCACCTTTTATTTCTGAATAACTTTGCTAATGGTCCTTGGCCACATAGTTTGAAACACACACAGTCAAGTCCAGGCTCTTTGTCCGGCATGTGCGAGTGTGTGTTTGCTTTGCTTTTGTCTTCTGTTTTTAGCTGTTTCTGCAGTATAACTTGCTATTACAAAGATATGAAACACAACGCCTGCCAGTCTAGTCTGGCCGCACACACATACACACGCATGCAGCCATTTTGCTCACCGGTGGGCTTTACATCCTCATCGGCCTCCTCAATCAACCAACGCCTTCAAAACACACAGACATTAAGTGCAGTCTTTGACTCCTTATCAGCAGGTTTGCATTGGGCTTATCGGGCTGACATTGTTAAACTACTTTACCCAGAATGCTGCGGGAGATAGGGGCACAATGGGAGGCTGGGGGTGCCCTCTGGGTTAATGAGAGAGGGCTTTCACGCCGTAAGAGCAAACATGCCGCGAGCTGATTTGTGTGTGTGAGTGTGTGTGTGTACAGGGTCAAGGTGTCACAGAGAGGTGGGGCACTCTTTTTTAAAATATTTTTTTCTTCCTGGTGGGGGCGGGTGGATCAGAGCTGAGAAACCACATCTGAAAGCACGTCACTCGTCAAGTCGCTGTCCATGTTTCTGTTTATGAGTGTGTGTGTGTGTGTGTCATCTGTCTTCTACTGTATTGCATGGATAGGTAAGAGAAATGTTGAAAAAGAGAACTGAGCAGTGACACAGTAAAAAAAACTAGTTGAGTGAAAAAGAAAGTGTGTTTGTGTTTGTCTTCTTGAAACAAGGGAGGAACTAACTTTGTCACTAGAGTGTTAGCCGGCTTGAGTGTGATTTTTGTCTGTACATTTTCCCCAACTTGTGTGTGTGTGTGTGTGTGTGTGTGTGTGTGTGTGTGTGTGTGTGTGTGTGTGTGTGTGTGTGTGTGTGTGTGTGTGTGTGTGTGTGTGTGTGTGTGTGTTGGAACAGCTCCATCCAGAGAAAGCCCTCCGTTTCGATATAGACTGAGCATGTCAATGCAGTGAATGAATGGCTGTCAGCTGCAGCTTGATGCCGCTTGTGTGTGTTTGTGCACGGGTTTGTATGCGCGCGTGTTTGTGTTTGTGTGTGTGTGTGTGTGTGTGTGCGTGTGTGTGTGCTGGGGTACATTCAGGTCACTCAGAGTAGGAGTAAGAAGATCAGTGGATTTCACTGCATCACCTCATCCATCGTTCATATGAGCCTCTGCAAGCTCGTCATCGGTATCCGTCTTCCTACCGGTGTGTGTGTGTGTGTGAGACTGTATATCCAGTCTGACACATTGGTAGTTGTGCAACGTATTCTGTGGCAGCAGATGGTAGGCTTACATAAATCATGGATTCTTGGCAGAGTGGAAGTCATGTCCATGTTCTCCTGCGTTACAACACCAACAAACCTCAACTGTTCTTTTTCCTTCCCCCCAATTTTACGACTTGTTTCGCTTTCTGCCCCATTGCACTGACTGTTCCAAGTAAAATGATATGTGATGTTGTATTTTCCCACAGATTCAAGTCCATGGGCAGATGTTATGGTGATATTTTCTGCATCAACAGTTAATATCATCTAAAGGACTGTTTTCATAATGCACAGTTTTTTCATGACTGTCTTACAATCATAGGAAAATCTACATTAGAGTTTAGGCTCTTAAAAATAACACAATCAACTTATTATTTAAATTTAATGTATATTTATTTTTACATTTCACTCTGGTGTTTCCTTTATTTTTCTGTTTTTTCTATTTCCTAAGGCTCGGACATGTGTCTTCTATTTCATTAGTTTACATGAAAAATTATTATTATTCAGCAAATATTGATGCTTTGTAGAGTTTTATTCAAAAGCAACATTTTAAAGTTTATTTTTCATATCAATGAAAGAGGGAATGATAATAATAATAATAATTATTGTTGTTGTTGTTGTTTTTGTTATTATAATTATTTCACTGCACCTTTCTAGACACCCAAGGACACCTCATAATATATAATAAATGAACACATGAATAATTAAATAATTCATTCAATAATAAAATTAAAGAATATACATTTTTTTAATGGTTTTCAAAATAAAAGTCTTAACAGTTTAAATGTTACATATATTATTATATACATGGATTTATTTTTTTGTCCATTTCCACATGAAAAGGAGAAGAAATAAGAGGAGGAGAGATGCTAAACAGTGAAGAGGAGAAAAAGATAAAGATGAGCGGAGGGGTGGTTTACAGCTGGAAACGAAACTACAGAAAATGATGATTTCCTCTCCATGTTGCACACACACACACACACACACACACACACACACACACACACACACACACACAGTCTCACACAGTCTCGGTGTGTAGTTTCAGTCTGTACACTGAGCAGAGCAGTTCTGGTGGTTATCACGAATGCTGGTATTTGATATTTGGAATAGTGGAGGAGTCTTGGCCGTCTCGAGGCCGCCTGCCCCGCCGGTCAGAATAGGTCAAACACGCTGTAAAGTCTTAGTGGACACAGCAACCCCAGCTACAGACACCTGATAGCTGCTGTGTGGGAATGTGTGTGTGATATTTATGATGTGATCTTGATGCAGGATGGAATGTATATGTGTGTGTCTCTGAGAGAGAGAGAGACACTTGATTGCCAAGCTTGCCAACTCTACCCCAGCGACAGCAGGTGAACCGATATGCACCGTGTACGAGTCCCGGTTTGGCAGGGGCCGTTTCTGTGTGGATGTTCGGTGCCACGGCTCACTCCCAAAGGTTCAGACTGAGGTGAGGGTGATTGAAGACTCTAGTAGCATGGGACCACACTAGAAATAAAACTTGACCCAATGATATCCCTGACAGAGGCTGAACACAACATTTACTCAATTACTGTACACGTACTTTACCTCAGTACTTGTATTTCATGCAACTTTATACTTCTATTAATCAATGTCACTCATAGTTAGTGGTGCAGAGTTGGATTAATAAGAAACACAAATAAACTACTAAATTACAATGTAAAATTATAGCTGAAGCTACGCAGCAATATATAAAGTAGTTGAGGTTAGCTCCACCTTTATCAGGCGCCACTTTTAAAATGAAGAAAACATTAATGAATCATAATCATGTAATGTAACATTCATTATTTTAAAACCAGCCATTATCCATAATGTCAAAATGTTAATTTTGGTTCTGAAAAAATAGTTTTATTCCAGTAAAATATTTAGTCGATGACTTGTTACTTTTTTACATTCTGGTTTTGTTCCTTTTGGACAGGACGATTTCAGAAAGCTCAGGGAGAAGATCGTAATTGGACCTTGAGTTAGGATTGTATGACCTGGATAAAAATATGACATGAAATCAATGATTTCAATTTTATTTTTGGATGTTTTAAATATGGAAAAAATTATTGTGTTGAAATCTGATTTTAATAATCAATGTGTTCATTTCCTGTGGCAGCTCACAACAAGTGAAAATGAGTGAAAGAGACCGACTGCAATACAACAAAAAGGTATTTTAAATATGAAAAAAGAAAGAAAACAAACAAAATTAATATAAGCAATATGTACAAGGTGGTGATGACTTGTGTTTACTCTTCTTCAAATGAAAAGAGCAGCAGAGAGTATTTCCTGCAACAGCGGCACAGGCGACAATTTACACCTTTAGCCTTTTTAGCCTTTTGCAGCTTTTATGTTTTGCTTTGTCGTGGCTGAGGTCCATGTCCGCCTGCTCCACAGTGGTGACAGGAGGTGGGGTCACATGAGCTGGTGGAGCAGAGTCAATGCTGGGGGCCTGACAAAGACCCTCAGCAGGCTCATGAGGAGGAGTGGAGGTGGTGGAGTTAACACCACAGATCATCCTGGACTGAGCTGCTGATTTGGGTCAGCCTCAACAGAGGTGAGTTGAGGAACTGGAGGAAGAGGAGTGACCACAGCAGAGGTGAGTGGAGGAGCTGGACAAAGATGAGTGACCTCAGCAGAGGTGAGTGGAGGAGCTGGTGGAGAGACCTCAGCAGAAGTGAGTGGAGGAGCTGGTGGAGAGACCTCAGCAGAGGTGAGTGGAGGAGCTGGTGGAGAGACCTCAGCAGAGGTGAGTGGAGGAGCTGGTGGAAGAGGAGTGACCTCAGTAGAGGTGGTTGGAGGAGGGGCAGAGGTGTGGAGGAGCTGGTGGAAGAGGAGAGACCTCAGTAGAGGTTGTAGAGGTGGTTGGAGGAGCTGGAGGAGAGACCCCAGTAGAGGTGGTTGATGGTTGAGGAGCTGGGGGAGGACCTCAGTAGATGTGGTTGGGAGGAGGAGACCCCAGAGGTGGTTGGAGGAGCTGGTGGAAGAGGAGAGACCTCAGCAGAGGTGAGTGGAGGAGCTGGAGGAGAGACCTCAGCAGAAGTGAGTGGAGGAGCTGGAAGAGAGACCTCAGTAGAGGTGGTTGGAGGAGCTGGTGGAAGAGGAGTGACCTCAGTAGATGTGGTTGGAGGAGCTGGAGGAGAGACCCCAGTAGAGGTGGTTGGAGGAGCTGGTGGAAGAGGAGAGACCTCAGCAGAGGTGAGTGGAGGAGCTGGAGGAGAGACCTCAGTAGAGGTGGTTGGAGGAGCTGATTGGACAGCCAATGGGTTCATAGATTGTGTGTAACTGCACACTCAGGGACTCTTTGCTCTGCGCCCCACCAACACACACACACACAGATATAAACAGATTGAAGAAACTGTAAAAATATTTACTCTTGTGAAATATTAAATTTTTTTCACAAACACCTCCAGAAAGAAGAAATAAACACACACGTTCACATAAACAGGCACAAATTCTCTGAACAGCTTTCTTACAATCACACAATGCCGACATTATCCTGCACCTTTTCCTCTTGGTTCCTTTCCCATGCACCCCACACACACACACACACACTTTGCTGAGTCAATGCGGGTAACAAAAGACCAACCTACAACCATATTTCTCGTGTGCCTGTCTTGATTTCTGCTCTTTGATATATAGGAGGCTTAATGTTCCCATTGATTTTATACTGTATATTCCTGGTGTGTTGGTTCAGCCCTGCTCACTGAGCGTGGCGTCTTAATCTCTCAGGATCACTGTCAGTTGATGAATTGTCAGTCATACCGAGCAGAGCAGAGCAGCTTTTAGCTTCAGGGACAACAGGCAGAGAAGTTTAGACAGAGAACATAAAGCAGACGCTGTGCGTTGGCAGTTGTCTTTGTTCTATACCATCATCTCCTCTTTGTGTGGCACATAGTTTCATCAGTGCGTGATTTCAAGAAGTGAAATGAGTCTGAGGCTGCCTCCAGCTGAGAAATCGCTGTGTTTACCAATTATTCTCCAAATTGTTAATTCACTTTCCACCATTTATCACCATGGTTACCGTGTCTTGACATCAGCCCTGTTCAACTGGGACTAGTATTACCTGGGTGTCTTGTTGTAATTTGTAATAATTTCAGAGGTTGTCCATTTTCCTAATTGCTTGAGAATCTGTAACTGTAAAGGTAAAAATAAAAGAATAAAAGCAAACTGCTCTCCATTTTTCACAGAACACAAAGGTCAAGAAGTAATATTAGGTCTTGTGTCTTAGTAGTTACAATCTTTTATTTAAAAAAAATTAAAATCCTGTATTTGTTTGTGCTGTTCCCCTCATCTGAGTTGATGTTGGACCATTTAAAAAGAGGAATTAACCACCAATGCTTGTTGAAAACACTGTAAAACCACATCATTATGTATACATTTCAATGTAGACTGGTGGGTATGGGTATATATTGGGTTTTTATTTGTGTATGGGAGATTCAAATTAATGATAACAACAAATAGAAAAAAGATGTTCTGAAAAATAGGCTTCTCAAAGGTTTTTTTGAGAACATTTATGAGAGTGTTTATGAGAACATTTGACATATTCATAAATACACTCCAGTTTCCTTAAGCTTAATCTTTGTTTCGTTAACTAATGTGAGTTGAATAAAGCAAATTATACCTGTTTAGATCTCACCACCGCTTTAATAACAGATTGCATTGATTATTTCAATGATGTCCCACTGAATGTATTCATGTATTGATTGCAACATTTTATAATTAAAAAAACTAATCTAACCGTAGACTGCATATAAAGATGGATGACATGACTTCTCTCCATAAGTGAAGCCAATCGACTCCTGGTGGCTGCCTGCAGTATAGGTCATACACCCTGCCTCCTCCATTTGAGGTTAGAGACATGAAAATTTTTCCTAAAGACAATTTCTGTCATTCTAGCAAGTTCTAATCACACTGAAGTTTGTTCAAGTGATCATTTTTACCGGTTTGGTTGTTAGTAGCTATTTGATGCTATAAAAATGGAATGAAACGTCATGATTGACAGCTGAGACTGACTCGTGATTGGTCGAGGAGGTGTACTGACAGGACCTCCCTACTGGGGCTCAATCCGTCGATGTGCCATGTTCCTATTTATTCAAGCAGGAATTATTTCAAGGCTCTTATTGTCACTATAAAACATATCATTTGATACGGAATAACTTTGAGAAAATCTGATGAGTGTTACGAAATGCAACCTGGCCGTCCGCTTACATGACGACTGTTGCATCACATCACACTTTAGTGATGACAGAAGCATGTGAGGAGATAAATCCTCAAACGCCGTCACATTGTTCAGGTTTCATATTAATTTACTGTACGTATCACGTCCAGACGGGCGTACAGTTACAGGTATTATGATGACCCCCGCAGTGTGGCTTACAACACAGCGAGAGTGTGTGTGTGTGTGTGTGTGTGCGCATGTGTGTGTGGTACTACAGCCTCCTCTACATGCATTCATGTCACGTATCTGTTGGCTCAAAGAAAACGTTTCATCTATAATCGCCCCTTCATCTTCCATGGAGGTGTGTGAGTCTGACTGTGTGTTTCTGCATTAATGTGTATTTGGGGTCTATACGTTTGTGCGTCCATTTCAAATATGCATGCATGTGTGTTGCCTAAACATACACATCAGAGGCCTTAGTCATGGGCCTGATCTCTCAGAGTGTGTGTGTCGGCGAGTGCATGCTGATGGCTCTTCACTCTTTCATCTCATCAAGTGTTCATCACTCCGTCCTTCATCAATCACACCATCCAGCCAATCACTCATTAACCCAGAGTCCTGCTTTTAAATGATAAGATCTCTCCGTCCACAGCTGTCTGTACATCCACAAACACACACACACACACACACACACACACACACACACACACACACACACACACACACACACACACACACACACACACACACACACACACACACACACACACACACACACACACACACATGATGACGTGGAATGTGATCACAGTGACTTTCGAAGGTATTCTTGCTAACGCAGTGGGAGGCCTCCTGCGTACTGCCGACACATTATTCCCCCTCTTCATACCACATACCCTCCAGCTCACTGCTGGTCACCAGTATACACACACACAAATGTACACACATGCACATATGCACACCGTTTCCATGGTGATGGATAGGCAGCCATGCGAAATGAGTGCGTAGTCCCTTGGGACATCTCCTTTGTCCATCTTTCCATCGCTCCCCTTTAGTGATGACAAGATGTCTCCTCTCTGTCTCTCCTTCCCTTCGGCCTCTGCTCATTATGCATAATGCATGTGTTTCAATTCATAAGCTAAATTTCATCTGGTCCATCCAGTGTGTTGCAGCACAGCCAGTCTTTGTTCCTGAACTCTTTCCTCCAGATTTCCCCAGTAGTGCTCCAAACTCAAATGCAACAGCGACTTTAAGCCCAGTTGATCTGGCTTGTCCTGTAACCTCGTCGGTGTCGCAACAAGTGCAGCGTGATGCACTTTGAGTGACAGCTCCTCATTATGACAGACTAAGTGTGGTATGGATGGCAGGAGGGAGGGAGTGAACAGATTAGTCGCTCTGAGAGGTTGTGAAAAAAAATGAAGCAGGAGATGATCCCTTCATTTCCTGTGAGTCACCACCAGTAGGCATGTTGGGGCTTTACTGAGCAGAAGATCCTCTCTGTCCTCTACTGGGACGCTTTACAAGAAGACAAAGGATGTTGTTTCATCACGTGATGGAGGTCACATGATGCAAGGAAAGAAGTCATGTGGCCTCCATCAGCCGTCTTTTGTAAGAGAAGAATCCAGTGGTGTATTACTGGCCCCTGAAATGCCCCTATCCCTTCAGTCGTCTTTTTTTTTCAATAAACTGGTCACTTAATAACAATAAATACAATTTGGCCACAATTTTTATTTTCTAAGCTTTTTGAAGTACACAGTGTGCTTGGACAAGAAACACATTTCAAAATATACTCAAGTCTTCGGACCTAACAGTAAAAAAGGTTTTGTTGTAGGTGTTTGAGTTCTCTCTCTCTCTCTCTCTCTCTCTCTCTCTCTCTCTCTCTCTCTCCCCCTCCCCTTTCTGTTCTTTCTGTTCTTTCTGTTCTTTCCCCTTCAGGGCATTTGTGTGGCAGGGGGCGTGGCTGTCTTCTCCTGCAGCAATCTATTACAAAACATCTATCTTAAGGTCATTTAAAACTGTTAATAAGGTCTTAAAGTCATCGATAAGTCTGTCTTCATGCAGTCATGAATTTGAGGTTGAGAAATATGGATTGTTCTTTACAAATTGCAGCAGATTTAGCGTTTTTTGAGGATCATATCTTTTCTTTTTTCTTGGACCTGGTTCTAGCGCTGTAATTTATTTTATCTCAACTAAGCTGAAAAAGAAAACTAACATCAGTGACAAAAAGAAAAAAACAACACTCATGTAGTTAGTTATTTCCACTCTAAGGCAAAAAGAGAATCAGCATATGTGCAAATGAATCAGTATCGCTTTGGTGATAAATGAGTCTGACACATATGAAGCCAGAGAGGCAGCACATGCTTCTTACACATGTGAGCTAACCTGACTCACACCATGGTGATTCTGCAACTCTGGGACATTTCATATCTGTGGGAGATGTCTCACATAGATTCTGTGTTGTTTCACTATTATGTATTCTATGAGTTGGTTAATAAATCATATGTAACTGGTATGCTATGAAGGCTAGATTACAAAAGCCATGTTCTTCACTGTTGAAGTGCAATCATAACAAACTGATTACAATGAAATGAGTCATTAAATATTTGCATTTTGTAAACATCAGACACCCATAAAACTATTAATTGCTGATACTCATTTTCATCATGCATTCAATCAATTATTCATCACTCATCACAGTTATTATCACACTTGTGTCGCACACCGCTACCTGACGAAGGCATGAAATGAAAAATAAAGAGATCATAAAAGCTGTTACAATTAATCCTCGGGGCGGCGTGTGAATGTGTGTATCAAATTTCATGCCAATCCATCCAATAGATGCTGAGTAATTTCACTGAAAATTTCAAATGTCAGCCTTGTTGTTTTCCCTACAGGAAAAGTTAAGGACGTAGCAGAGTCCTGAGGATACACCCTCCCGGGACCATGAACATCTGTACAATCTGTACAATATTTGTGTTCTTACATCGAGATGTCGAGATATTTCATTGTTGTGTGAAATTTTGACCTGTTGATGAAGTCAGGGGATTATCAGGTCAGCAAGGTTCACCCTCTGGGGACATTCACTAGTTGTTGAGATATGTCAACCTGGACCAAAATGGTGAGCTAACCGCCTGCCTGACTCATTGACATCTGAATATTTTCTGTTATATGACCTGCATCCTTTGTCATCATTTGCCCAGAGTGACGACTGTGCATGGTCTCCCTCATGTTATCTTTGTAGTGTATAAGGATCAGTGTTAGCGTATTCATTTTTTGGGGAACATAGCACACAGTGTTTGATTGTATTCATCCATGTGAGGAAAAGGCCCAAAATCACAAAGATGTTGACTCTGCTATATGAAGCTGAACTGACAAAGTATCTGTCAAAATGACAGCTGTTACGTGAACTTTCCCCTTTGTCTTTTTTTGCTCATCTAGAAAAACAAAATGTCCCTTATCTATAAAATCATCTGGCAGTAACGCGACTGGCTGTTTCCATTGAGCTTCTGTTTTCGTTGCTCAATCACCCAACGACATGCAAAAACACATAATGTTGTAACGCTAGTTCATTTGTCACGTTGAGATTTGGAGCAGGAATGACGACTCTGAGACGTAGCGAAACGGAACGCTTGTGCAACGACTGTCTCCAGCGTGAAGCGAAGGTGAACCAGGGAGTGCTACAAAGGTGATGTGGAAGGTGAAAGACAAGGAATAGATGAGCAGGGGATGACCTAAAGAGATATAGTGGAGGTGAGATAGTTGGACATGGCGGACATTGTAGAAAAGTTGTGCAATAAACTCCCCCATCTGGGAATTTCATCAGTCTGCGATTGTGCAAACAAAACCATCTGTCTCTATCTTTCACTCTTGAACAAATCACAATAGAGGCTGATTATTGCTCTTGCACACAAAGTTAAAGCGCCGGTGCCAGTTGGGACTCTGAGGTCACCAGCGTGAGGGTTTTAACAGGCTCCCGCTCCCCCACAGGAAATGTTGAAAATCGGACCACAGATGGGAGACGTTGGATGCAATCAGGGAAATGTCGGGAAAACATCATCCTTATACGACCACTCACACACCCACCACCCAGTGACTGTCCACCCACACCACAGGGTCCCTAATAAATAAGGCTAACTCCACACTTCACTTTTATTGTGCGCACCGGTATGTATATCTCTTTCTCAATGTGTGTGTGTGTGTGTGTGTGTTTGTGTGTGACCTCCCCGTCCTTCGGCATGTGGAACATTTTGCTCTGCTGTTTTTACAAGCCAGGCGTTAAGCTGTCCATCAAATGCCAGGAAAATACCCTGGATCCTTTTCCTCCTATCGCAGACACACACACACACACACCCCCCCATGCACGCACACACACACATCGATTCCCCAGAAACCACAGTCACAGTAGTGGTAGCTGCTCCTCTGCCAAGCTGTTAAACACACTGAAACCATCCTCTACGCTTCTTTACAGCCTCTCCTCTACATGAGCCTTCTCTTTTTACATCCGTCCGTCCTCCCTTCCGCCCATCATTCATCTCTCTCGATATCGCTCCGTAAATATCCTCTCTGCTTAGATACAGGCCGTGTTAAAAGGCCAGCAACTGCTGACTGGATGGGCAGTGATACAGCCGGCCTCGTCTGGCCTCAGCGCCTCCGATCGGCTTGTTGGGAGATTTGCTTGTAAATGTAAAACACAGCTTGACATATACTATGGATCTCTATTACTACTGCTTTTTTTTACAGTCAATAGAGAGCGTGCAGAGGTTGCGTGTGCACTTGAATGAGTGTGTTTCTCTTTTTATTTAGGTAAGCCAATAAATCACGCTGAAATTATCTTTAATAAACATTGCAGGAAGCGTGTGAGTTGAAAGTGAACCACTGCCATGGAAAACCTGTTTAGTTGTGAATTAATCCTCACCTGAAGGCTGTATTGTGTCTCAGATTAACTACCACAAAGCCATTTTGGTCATGTTGTTGCAAAGCGCTTTCACCCATCTGGGTGTTGAGTGTCTGTGTCCCATGATGACCTACAGTAAATACTCTTAAGAGGTTTTATCGATCTGGAAAGAAAGCTCTCTTTTTCTTTTTTTCCCCCCTTAATTTAAGATTAGTCATTTTGCTTTTAATTGACAGTGAACAGTACCGGGATATTTAACTTGGAAAGATGTGATTAATGGGGATGTGGCGTTATCCTAGGCTGCCATAATGCTCAGAATAAACATATTTTTGACCACTTAGACAGAATAGACAGGTCTTGAGAAAATGATAAATTTTATTATGGCATTTGAACAAAAATAATTACTCAGATTGTCTTCAAAACATGTTAAAGCTTTTCCTTATTTGTTCTTGCTGCAGTATACAATAAACAATATGCACAATGATGCTGAATTGTTTTTAACAAAACCTTATGCAGATGCATCAGTTCTAATGCTGTACGTTTTCCCCGAAAGATACAGGGAGAACAAATTTAAAGAATTACTCAAATTAATTCATATCAAATTCAAGTAGCGTAATGCTAAACTTAAGCTAGAATGTCACTCAGTAGAGCGCA
>NC_061503.1:8236814-8419314 GCF_022539355.2 Hippoglossus stenolepis | reverse complement strand
GATGGGAGGTGGTGCGGCTCCGGGGGGACCAGTCGAACAAGTCCTGAAGATAGATGAGACAGAGTTTTTTTCAGTTCCTAATTTTACTTTATATATTTTCTTTTATTCTTAGTGCTCTATTAAGCCCTTGCTTAGTTTATGTGTGTGTTTGAGGGGTGTTTTCATGTGAAGCACTTTGGGTTCCATTTTGTTTGTATGAAAAGTGAATTTTAATAAACTCTAATGGGTTGAAGACTAAAACGTCTAAATGTGTGTGTATGATGTGTCTGGGACGGCTGTGGAGGTTTGCACCTAAACTTTAATTGTCTACTATTATTTATAGGTGTGCCAAGTTTGCAATTTGTTCATAATTTTAAAACTTAAAGAATTATTTAAACATGTGCTTTGTTATCATGTGTACCCCCCAGATCTCTTTTCTGAGGTCCTTAGATGTGCCTCTGGTCACACTTGTCTCGTCTTTGTCTCGTCGACATTGACCTGTCAAACTTCAGCAGAAATAAGATGATGATCTTCTTTGACTAGTATTGACATGCTTCTTTGTTTCAAAAACACAATGTACATGTTATAGCCCCACATTTTATCTATGAATTTTCAATCCTCTTATACCTTTTAATACTTCAAGAGTATTTCAAACTCACCATTTTTCTTAAATCCGCTGGAAAATTTGTTTTAGATCTTGTATGTATTTTTCCAGAGTCAAGTATTCAGTAGAACAGTTATCACTGGTTTGCTATGTTTTCCTTTTTATCACATAATTAAGTAATTACAGAGCACAATAACAGGAACATGTTGTTTACAGGTATGCGGAGCACACCGTCAGTATTCAACAGCATTCAAGGCTACATGTGAGCTGATATACAGCTTGTATAGTTTCACGGGACACAGGAATTAACCTTGAACATCCAATCGTAATCCTCACTGTAGGGTACAGAGTCATACACACATGTAAGTTAACCGTGGTGAGGACATTCTTGCAACAACAGGACTATGTGATGAGTGACATGAGCACTCACACACACACACACACACACACAACTTGCACATATTGTCTCTTTGTGTCTCCATCACACAGACACACACACACACACATATCTGATCTGGTTGAGTGGGCTCTGTTCGTCACGTAATGACTGTGCTATGTGGTTTTTATTTTTCTTACTCCCGCAAACTTGACTTGTGCTCCACTAACTAGTGCGTGCATGGGTGTGTGTGTGTGTGTGTGTGTGTGTGTGACGAAACATTAACAGGGTTCACACTTCTCGTATTCACAATAAGTGATGATGTGGCGTGGTGTGTGACTGTAGCCAAAACGATTGCAAACATGTTTCAAAATGAGTTTTGAGGAGGAGCCGCTCAATTTTTCAACTGACTGGCCGTTGAAAGCCTGAGCTGCTTGTGTAAATACATGAACGCGCGCAAACACACTCACATGTATCTGCAGGCTCAAATGTACAGATATGCAAAGACACACACACATGCACACATAGCAAAATAAGAAAATAAATCATGCTACTTCATCCTCGATCTTTAGCTTGCTGGTTTAGCTCACACGCTCAAACAATGGCATGAAGACACACACACAGACACACACAGGGGGAGGTATATCATACATTCTGGGTCTACAGTGCTGAGGCGTTCAGTAATTGAAAACAGGGCTGAATAATCGGAGAGAATGACAGCCCTGAAAGATTATGTGAACTCAAACATTAACACAATTAAGTGTGTGAGCACTGGAGTATGTCGCAGCCTTAGACACTGTCTTAATAGTCCCCCAGCACAAAGACAGAGGAATGTGTGTGTGTTTGTGTGTGTGTGTAAGAGAGAGTGCATGCATGACAACCCATATCACCATGGTGCGATGAAGAAAGACCAGAAGCAAAGCAGTGGCTTTGTTCAAAGTGCCAAATGTTGCAAAACAAAGCAATATGCTGCTACTTTAATTTGTCAAGTTTGATTACAAAACCAGGGATTCAAGCAGACGTCCCCTGATCCCTGCGAAGGAGAAGAACACAGTGATAACATATAGTCATTTTTTTTTTTTCTATAACAGTGATCTGGTTTATAAAGACAGATGCTTTATCAGACAGTGAGCAAATGATTCAATTGTGTCCCACCTTAGCAACAGCGGCTGGGTCGGCGTGGCGACGGCCCAGTTCTGATTTATCTAGCGAGCCGCGCTCAGGTGCTGTTTTGTTAACAGGATTGCAGCCATTTATAACTGTGTTTCATTACTGTACTAAGAGCCGATAAGATGATCGCTCACGCACACACACACACACACACACACACATTCACACACATCGAGGCGCTAATTCAATCTGCTGACAGGGAAACATGGCAAACAACATCCATTATGGCCTAAAGCTAATTGGTAATGGGTGGTGGAGGTGGAGGTGGAGGGCCGGGTAACAGGAGCCTGGGCTTGGTTGGGGATTTCAACAATGAGATGTACATCTGGAGAATATTTCCTCTAATTTATACCGTCTATTGTTTGCAATTACTCATCACATCTATCTCTACCGCTCTCGCTTTGCACCCCAAAACGGGACAGGTCCTTTCCATGAGCCCAAGAAGAATCTTTCCTTCTCTCTTTCACTGTCCTTCGCTTCTTTATCCACTTTTTCTTCTCGCCATAAGGCAACGAAGGAATGAGAATACCTGCCAATAAAGCAGAAGCATCCATCTGACCGGCAGCAAACAGTAAGCCCAAGACAAAGATGGCATCTCAGCCCCAGGTGGCATCACACCACTGGTGTCATTTAATAATTCCCTCTCTCCCACTAACCCTCCTCCCACCTGACTCACTATTACAATTAGATATAAATCGTCTCCTACAGAGAAACAGGTACGCAGTGACAAGGTGGTGATGAATTACCATCATTCATGCAAAGACAAGATCTTTTAGGAATCCTAGTTTTAGGCTCTGTTTATTTACTTCCCCCATTGCACCACATCAGCATCAGATCGATGGCGGATGAATGGCTGGCGAGGCAGGCGGACCGTCAGACAGATGGGAGTTGCGGGGAGAAATAAATAATGCCACTGGAGGTGTTCGAGAAAAGGAGAAGGAAGAAGGAGAGAGAGAGAGAGAGAGAGAGAGAGAGAGAGAGAGAGAGAGGAAAAATTATAATAAAGACAGAGAAGAGGAAGAGGGAGAGGAGAGGATTTGAATGCCCAGGGAGGAGGGACAGATGAAAAGATAGTGGCGAGTGGAGACAGAAGAGGCAGGGAGCGATGGATGAGCAGATTTAGAGGGCAGGAGATGAGAGGAGAGATAAAAGCATGGAGGAAGAGAAGGAGGGAGGGAGCGGGCTGCTGCGGCGTACAATGTTTACATGCACCGAAACGTTGTTCAACATGTCTGCCTATGTCATTAACCGGAGCTACTCAACATGTACACAAGGCGGATGATGACACTTGCAGGTAAATGATAAAATAATGTTATTTGTTTAAGCAGTTAGATACATGATGACATCCTAATCCTGTTCTGTGTGTGTGTGTGTGTGCGTGCGTGCTTGTCTATTTGTTCGTACCAAAGGAACAGACCTGTACACCTCCCATCAGTCACTACATAAAAGCATTGATAAATAAATTATACAAAATATGACTCATTCGCACACATTGTTTGTGTGTGTTTATTTGCTGCACCCAAATCTCACGAAAAAGTTTTCCGTGACCAGTTGAACACATAATTATTAAAACACACGAACACACACACAGAGAAAAGGGAGAAGCAAGGAAACTGAACTGAAGAGCCCTTAAACCCGCAGGCTTCTTTGTGCTTATAGGTCATACAAATGGTAATTTTCATAAAAACCAGAAAAAGATGGACGGCATGAGTGCTCCCTAAAATTGAAGCCCAAGTGTCTTGATCGCCCCCTAGTGGCTGGTTACACTATAGGTCACAACGGCCACCTCCGCCATGTAAAGCCATCTTCGTCTGTGTCTTCTACGTGTCTGGCATCATTTTCTCATCCAGAGATTTTAGTATTCATTCCTTTTTTTTCACTTTTGCGTCTGTCGCGTCTTAGAAATGTCATCCACACGCCCACTTGCTTGTGGTGAATCCTGCAGAGGATCTCCTGCTGAGTTCATACATGAGCTCATTCAGACATTATCTGGAGTTTTTCACTTGTGGACTGGCCAGAGGAAATCTGGGGAAAGTCCAGAGCCTCTCACTCAGACATTTGCGTGTCACATGCAGCCACTCCGGAGAATGTCCAGAGATTATCCGGAGTACAGTTTAGGTCTGAAAGCAGCTATACAAACCAACCAAACAACAGACAGACAGGGGTGGAAACATAACTTCCTTGGTGGAGGTAAAAATGGCTGAAAGCATGGATGAGATCGACAAAACTGAACAAGCTGTTGAAAGTCAACTCTGGTGACATCATTTAAAACAGTTTGAAAGCCATTACTGATCTCAGCCTTCACGTCAGCTCAAAGGGACATTGGTGGTACAGAATTAAACAAAATGGCCCTTCAGTCAGATTATCAGCTCTAGCCTAGACTAGGATGATTTATCACAGAGTGCCAGGGCTGGGAAACCAAATGTGACCTGGCTGTGGCTCATGTTGCTGCCAGATTTGGGGTCAGGGACTTTGGCTGATTTGGACTGAAAATCAGTCGCAGTTAGTGGCACTTTGGTCCAGATTCATCAAGTGAACCTGAGCCAACTCTGTCGTGACATCCATCACCTGCAGACACAAGTCTGGCAACCCAGCGCTCCAGATTTAGCCCGCAGCTGGGAAAAGCCATTTTGGCCACCTCGCTGATAGCATAAATCGAATAGAAAAACAGAAAAGTTTTCACGAGTAATGCCTGAAACGAATGTGAGGTTTTAAAAACATTCCACCTTTATGAAAAACCATTAAGCAATTATCATTTGATCGCTTTAGGCAAGTAAATACTTAGCTGTGAAAGATATGCAAGTCATTACACTCATGCAGATGATATCCCCTGGATGCCTTCTTACCCACAGCTAACATACATGCCCAGACAGAAGGTCGATCACGAGCCAGGACTTGAATATGCTGCTGTGATGTGCGAGCCACATATTTTAAAGTTAAAAATAGATAAATTAACTATTGATGAGTTTGACCAGTCTGCATTGTCACGTTCCACTAACTTTTACACGTTAAAAATCCCTATCGGGAGAACAACAAAAACAAATATTCTAAATTGTTATTGTGTGGACAGAAAGACATGACACTGTCTCTTCCTGGTAATTTCATGTAATCTAGTAATTCATCTAAATCTAGTAATCTCTACTGCTACAATATTACTGTTCTTTTTTTCCCCAAGATCATTTTTGGGCATTTCATCTTTATTGATAGGACAGTGAGCTACCAGGTGAGCTAACAGGCACCCATACTTCTTCTCAATGAAATTCTATGTACTTTGAAGCTCACACAGGATCCTTTTTAATGTCTTCTCACATGTGCAATGACCACATTGAAATTAACTGACCTGGCATTATTTTTCTATATTTTGAATTAATTTGTAGTAAAAAAAAAAAATCAAATGTTAATGCCTGTTAGACTGAAGGAAAGGAATGGAACTCAATTTAGATAGATAACAAGATAAACACAAATTTAATTACACTTTTAACACCAAAGAAGAGTGAGGGGCTTTTGATTGAAAGATGTTAATCAGAGACATGAACATTTCACTTTTAATTGTCCGATGTAATTTTATGGTCTAAAACTCCTTTAACTGGTTTGGTATGATAGCAGCAGCAAGATGACAGCAGCTAAGTAACTCTACTCTCCAACTGTCTCCACTGGATCCTCATTTTGTATAATTCTCATCTAATCCAGACAGTGTGTGTTTTAAGTTCGGACATTTTTGTATCAACAAAGCCTCCGATTCTCTGAGACGCAACACAAATGAACTTCTTCACTTTCCATTTCTTTAGCCGTACCCATGCCGACATCATCATCTTTCAATATGGAGAAATGATGGCACTAAAATGGCCTCACATTCTTTGGCTGTTAAAAAACCATACAAAGAAACCATTGGGCTCCATGTGCTCCCATGTCACCTATGAGAGAAACGTGAAGACAGTTGATTAGATCATCTTACTCCTGTCCGTCGCTCGTGGCTCCAGGTTTTTTGTGGCCCGTGCTCTGACTGCATCTTTGTGTGCCGGCCTTGGTAATAGGCTGTTTGTGAATGGCAGGCCTGAATACCAGCTTTGTGACGCTGTGACACAGGCGGGTTGAGGGGTTGATTAAAATCTGTGGTCAATTTTGACACTGTATTTCCTGTTTAGCAGTTTTCCTGTTACAGTCGATGTTTGTCTATCTCTGTGGCTGAGCTTTGACCTGAAACCACTTCAACTCTTGGCCCTTTCATCCATTAAAATCGATGCATGAAAAAATTTTGTTGCTGTCGTATGTGTTGCACAAGTAGTTTGGACTAAAAACCACCAACCAACAATCAACTCATTTTTTAGTTTATGATAACTTATTTTTAAAATTAAAATAAAAAAAGGAATAAAGACTTATCTATGTTTTGCCTTTATATAATTTAACAATATCTGCCCGCATACTTCCATGCATGGCTGTTAAGAAACGCACCCACTGGAGGGTAGCATAGAATCAAGAGTTTCCGACAATAACAATCCTGGCAATGGTGGAGGAGTTAATTGTGATAATGTACCTGTGAAGATCGAGGCAAAAGCAGCGATGGTCCTACTTATGAAATCACGAAGTCTCTCCTCAAAAAGTGAAATCTCTTCCTCGTATCTTAGCGTTGTCTTGCTTGAACTATTAGCTACACTGCCCCCACACGATTTCCGGTGGTACTGCTCCATTTCGTCTGTTTTACCTGTGTCCGTAAACTTTCAGAAGACGTCCACGAATTCGGACGAAATGAACGCATGCATAGTACAGACAGAGGCCTTTCCTTTTCTGTATACTCTGTATAAATAAGCCTTTAGATACATTTTTTCTCATTCTATATAAATTAATTCAACCCTTTAGTGAAAGCAAAAACATTATTATTTAACACTGATATCATAATATATTTTTATGGCTGTCACTGCATTTTAGTATAAAGTTCAAACCAGTAAGTAATCATGGTTGAGAGCAGTGAGATTATAGATTGTACTAAATACCTCAAGGACATCTGTCCTCGACCACCTTTGAACATGTCTGTCATGAACGGTTGGATCCCTGTGTGTCCTCGAAGCTGATCGTGGATAGTGGTAGTGGATCCTGATTGTAATGGTGGATCGGGACTGTGGATTGTGGTGCCATCTGATCGTGGTGGTGGATCCTGATGGTGGTGGCAGCTGATCATGGTTTGTGGTGCTGGATCCTGATCGTGGTGGCAGCTGATCTTGGATTATGTTTACAACAAGACTGCTTGATATACAATACACCTACTCACATACTCTACCATTACTTTCAATAACTCCTCAATATATTGTTCATTGCTGCTCCCTTCATCTCTATCAGACATTTTCTTATGTATAAATACTTTAAACATTGACAAACTGTTTCTTCTAATCAATGTTGTAAATACTGTTATTTTGTTGATGTTCTCAGTTGCACGTGGCATCTATTGCACTTCTGTCCGTCCAGGGAGAGGGATTCCTCACACGAGGCTCTCTCTGAGGTTTCTATGTTTTTCCCCCTGTTAATAGATTTTTTTTGGTAGTTTTTCCTTACTCTTGTTGAGGGTTAAGAACAGAGGATGTCGCACCTTGTTAAGCCCTAAGAGACAAATTGTGATTTGTGAGCATGGGCTATACAAATAATATTTGATTGATGGATTGATTGACTTCAGGTTCATTCACACATCCGGTTCTTCGGTAACTGTAATCCAATCACTGATTTTAATTCTGGCCGTGTGGAGTGCGATGATGCAGGGCTGGCAGGCGGGCGGGCCACGGATGATGTGCACACAGCTTCCTGTCTTTTACATGGTCGACCCCCAGAGTGATTTCAATTAATTACTGTGTCAGTGTCCCGCATTAACCCACTGGCCAGAAAACAAAGGTTCCTCGGAAAACAAACCAAACCAAGAATAAACCGTTGAATTAATTTATTCTTGAGGCAGTGGCAGAGTCAGGCCCGCGAAAACCGAACCAAACACCAGCCATTATTCAGAGCAGGAGCAAAGCCATCTGGTCTGAGTTTATATTTCTATGTGCATGTAATTTGTGCTGTAGTTGTTCCGAGGACTGTGTAAACACATTTTAATACACTGGGGGCGATGAACATCAGGACGGAGACAAGAGATGTGTTACTGTTCACTTGTGGGTCTCTCTCGCCTCGTCTTTTCCTTGCCTCGCTCTCCCCTGTCTCGGATACTTTTGTTATATTGATGGATACCGCACACTCAGCAATATTTCAAGGCATGATAGAGGTGCAAAAAAAGAAAGGCTTTCATTGCAAACCAAACAGGCTTGGAGCTGCTTAGGCTGGTGTTGACAAATGGAGAGGGAGCATTAAGTACAGTCAGAAATGGCAACGTGAATCCCCTGAAGAATAGAAAGAAAAAAAAATCAGACTTTTTGGTTAGACCATAACCATAAGGCTGGGTTCGTCTAAAAACGAGACGCACACGCGCACACACACACACAATCACACACACGCAGTCCTTTGAGGAGCTTGGGGCCTAGAGGGAATAATGGTTAGCAACCTGAAAAATGCCCTGATCACAAAAGGCCTCCGACAGTAATAAATGAAATAGTTGAGCCACATGTATTAATCCATGCTGCTGCTTCTGTGTGTGTGTGTGTGTGTTTGTATCCCTTTTTTGTGTATTTGCTGCTGTTATCTGTAATTTTTTTTGTCCATGCATTAAAGCCCACATTTGTGTTTGTGCGTGTATGCGTTTGTGTGTGTGTGCCTGACCGACAGAGAGAAACAGTTGTGGGAACTGTGAGAGCACTGTAGCATGAGCAAGTGAGAGTTAGTAACACACTGTCAAAGCGAATTCTCACGCTGTGTTTGCACTAATCTTATGTGGGAAACACTGTTTATGTGTGAGTTTTAGGAAGTTGTCTGACAATACCAGCACACAAACAGGTTAATGACACTTCCTGAATCAATGTGCTCTAAAAAAGATTCGGGCATTGATCATTCCTTTAAATACTTAAAACAGCCCCTCTCTGTGTGCAGCCGTTCTCAGGCATGAACTCCGGAAAACGTCCAGAAAAAATCCAAGCATCGACACCAGCGTCGGCCCGTGTCACCAAAAGCTCTCAAACGTCTTTGTCTTTCTAAGTTGACATCTTCATCAGCGTCTTCCACGTGTCGGTCTCCTCTTGGTTTTGCTTTCGTCACAATTTGGAAACGTCATCAACGTGCCACCTCGCTCGCTGGGACCTTTCCGGCCATTTTCCTGCTGTATTGTCACATGGGCTCACTCTGACATTTGACCAGGGGGCTGGCAGGAAAAGTTCCAGAAAATGTCCGTTGCAACTGATTCTGATATTTTACGTTCAAACATATCGCCCCTTCCGGAAAATTTCTGATAAATGTCCGCAGCTCAGTGAGTGTCTGAAAGCAGCTCATGTCTGCCTGACAGGGACCCTTCATGGCTAATGACTTACAGACGTGTGTCTATCAGCAACAAAGAAAGAAGTAGCCTGATGTTATAGAGCCACAAAAAATCTGGGTAAAAAAAGGGCAAATACTAAATCATTGAAGTACTCCTTTAATATAAGTTACTTAGAGGCCAAAGCCATCTTTTTGGATTAATCCATCCTGGAGGTGATTTGTGAAAAGCCTAATTTCTAGGGGTCAACAACATGGCCTTACTCCTTTTAAATGTTTGGCTTCTACTTCTTCCTCCACTCTTACTTTTCTCGTGTCCATCTCTTTCTAAACTGTTTACATTTTCTCTCGCTCTTTGTCTCTAAACTGTGTATTTTTAGTCAGCATTTGACTCACCTTGTTCTTCCCCTCATTCTCCTTACCTTCGCTCTTTCTCCCTCGCTCTCGCTCTCTCTCTCTCTCTCCAAACTGTGTATATTTGGGTCTGTCTGTGGGGAGTCAGGGGTCATTATTAATCTTGCTTGCTCTCCTAGCTTCAGGCATAACAGCAGGGCAGGATCTGTGTGTGTGTGTGAGAGAGAGTGTGTGTATAAATGAGGGGCTAAGGAGTGGTTGCGAATGAGTCAGTTACGCTGTTCGAGTAAAGGTGTGGGAGAACATGTTTTTGTGAGTGCACCGTCTGTAAGCCGTTTAGGTGTGTGTGTGTGTGTGTGTGTGTGTGTGTGTGTGTGTGTGTGTGTGTGTGTGTGTGTGTGTGTGTGTGTGTGTGTGTGTGTGAAGGAGAGGGAAAGTGCATTTTGCCATGATGGATCATGAGAGACCCACATTCTTAATGCACACTCGCACAAGACAGACACCCATGAGAAATGAAGGGGAGAGAGAGGGGGTGAGTGAGCACAGGAGAGGGGGAGGGAGTGAGAGTGAGAGAGAGGTGATGAGGAAACGGAGGGAGAGAGAGTGACAGAGAAAAGGAGAGGGAGAGAGCAGGGAGAGTCCCTGTTCCTCCTGAACTCATTAACCGTTGTCCTCTCCGCCCTCCCTCCTGCACTCCCACAATGCCAAGCAGCGGCGTGCATCAATAACGCTGGTGACAGCACGAGAGGGACGGGTCAGACAAGCAACCGCCATCTCCCTGGCAACCACCACTATGGCCACCATCGCCACGACAACAATTGGCGAGCACACGCGGGGGGCTTCCCCCCTTCCCCGCTGGCCCAGCTCCCCTCCTGCAGCCGTCACACAGCGAGGGCCGCCGCGCCTGCTGCTGCCGGATCAGAAGCAAACTAAATCCACAGCACGGCTCCGGCAAGGGATGAGGCAAAAAAAAAAGAGAGAAGCTGAGTGATCTTGATTCTGAGGTTAACTGAATGGACAGGAGATTCAATCTCAGCGGAGGAGGGGTAAGGGATGGAGGGATGTTCTGGAGTCACTGTTGCAGGGTCTGTGAGGCCCAAAGAGAATCCCAAGCTGCACGGGGGAGACGCAACTTTGAATAGTTGCCTTTTTATTGTCCAGCACACAGTGTAACTCGGGCTCAGGATGCAGTAAGAAAAGTGCATCATGATTCAAACAATCTGGAGGGCTGCTGTGCAAAAACCAGAAATACCTGGCGTTTCATCAACCTCTCCAATTGCTGTTAATCATCAAACCGGCATCAGTTCATATGGTCTAGAATTAAAACTAGAAAGGCAGAATAAAGAGCACATACATCTGCCAAGGCCCGACAGGCCCCTTAAATTCTACCACGCCTCATAGCTGAGCCGCAGATCGTGAAATCCTAATCTCCGTTGCGGAAGAATGAAAGTTCCAGATCCACAAATTTCCCCGTGTGCCATCCTTCCACAAAGTCTCATGGAAAGCCGTTCAGTGCTGACAAACGGGTTAAGACATTGGTGGACTTAATACTGTGTATTGCCAAATAGGTCACTCAAAATGCTGGGAAAATCATGGAAACGTAACTCCCAACTCTCTGATTTGACCTCTTATCACTCTTTGGTTTCACTGACCACCAAAAAACCCTAAATTGTACACAAAGTTGTAAACAAAGTTAGCAACAAGCTGCAATTTGAAGAGTCAGATGCTTTCTAAGCAGTCAGTAAAGAGCGTGACAAAGAAAGTTGTAAGCATATTCATCAGTTGGCCAGAAACATAACTTTAAAGGTTTTCTGATCGATGTCTCATTTTATCTCTGAATGGACGACAAATGAGCCTCAATAGCATTTGGTCTATTTTTCCATGGAGACTTTTTTAACTATTCAATAATATTATGTCCATTTTCAAAGCTGAATTCCTAAAGTTTCCAATACGAACTGAATACGTCACTATTTGAACTGTGCCATATGTTTTGTTAGCATTGATAAACCCCCAGCACAACTCCTTCAGGGTGTTGACAAAGCACTAACCTTTTAAACTCCTCAGTGCAAACAAACTCACTTCTTACAAACTCGCCGTACCTTTCTTTAAATATGCTGATTGCACACAATAGAACACGATGAACTCCAAGACGGACTTTTGAATTTAGGGTGTCGAGGGGAAAAGGTAAAAAATGTACTACGAGAACAAAAAGTTTGTGGAGCAACATATATCAAATTGTGCAGAGGAATAAAATCATCAAAAAACTCAGCAGACTCTAAGGTTTGGAGAGCTGCAACTGGAATAAATGTCCTATAGCTGATAAAGGGCAATTGTTTGGTCAAATAAATAAATAGATAAAAGTCGTGGACCACACAAAAAAAAAAAAAATCCAACCGTGCACAGTGTGGTTGAAAATCCTGCTGATTGATATATATTTTTTAACGGGGAGAGAAACAAACACTCCAACTTAGAGTTTAATTCCCCTATATTTCACTAAATGTGTGGATGCCATACGCAGTCATTACTGGGTTATCAGATAGTCATTCAGCAATTGAGCAATGGTCTAATAAGCTCCATATGCAAAGGCATTTATTCACTTAGATAGATAGAATAGAAGATAGTAGATAGATAGATTTATAGATAGATAGATAGATAGATGGATAGATGGATAGATGGATAGATAGATAGATAGATAGATAGATAGATGGATCGATAGATAGATAGATAGATAGATAGATAGAGGGATAGATGGATAGATGGATAGATAGTTAGATGGATCGATCGATAGATAGATAGATAGATAGATAGATAGATAGATAGATAGATAGATAGATAGATAGATAGATAGATAGATAGATAGATAGATAGATTTGATGAAGCTCCCCTGCCAGACAGACAGATGCACGGATCCATGGATAGATGGAAAGACGGATATTAGGTGGATGGATAGATGGACGGACGGATGGAAAGACGGATGAATGGACAGAGACAGATTATAGATATATTGTACGTGTGTGTGTGCGTGTGTACATATTTACGTGTGTGTGTACTTGTAGCAACAGACAGAAAGCGGACGTCTCCAGGAGCCTGACGATAAGAACGAGCGAGGAGATGAATTAAATATCACGCGCAGTGACGGCGGAGTGTTTTGTTTTCCCCGTGTTTGCAGGAGAGGATCCCTGCGACATGTCACCCCGGAGCTCGCGCGCCTCCTCGCAGACGCGGAGCCGCTGCCGGCGCGAGCCCACGGAGCTCGCGAGAGGGACGTTTCCTTTCCTCGCGGACGGAACAAAACAGGGGGGGCGGGGCTTACACGGGCCGGCTTGACCAATAACACGGCGAGACTCTCGGTGGGCGGGCCTTGGGTGTTTCGCCTCCACCAGTGACAGCGCGAACGAGCCTCCGTGGCCCCACGTGGGTGTGGAGCCCCGCGCGACAACCATCGGCCCTCTGGACCAATCGCGCACGCGCAGGGTGTTAATCTCGGCGCCGATTGGCTCGCTGCTTTTCACAGAGTTGCCCCCTCCCAGCTCAGTCATCACGATCAGTCCGCCGCTGTTAACTCTTTCCTACCACACACACACACACACACACACACTGTAATAGCAAAATGTGAATTAATGAATGATTCAGAGGCGGTTTGTTTTTAGAAACGCGATACATCAGTTAATCGTGACCGTTTCAAAGCCTCGTCTCAGACTAAGTTAAAGGAGAGAGAGACGAGGGCTAATATACTGCTGCACTGTACCGGAGCACGTGGGGCGAGCAGCGCTGCAGCCTTTTAAATGTGTGTGTGTGTGTGTGTGTGTGTGTCTGATCATAATCAAATCAGCATGCAAGAAAACCCGGAGAGATTAAAAGCACATGATGGATGCACAGTTAACGGTGGAGCTTTAAGCCACATTCACACATCCAGCAGCCTCCGCTTCTGTTCCGTGGCAGCAGCGACTGGGAGGATGGAAAGCGGGGGGGGACGCGCTCCCTGCCCCCGCCCCTCTCCTGCTTAATTGCGCCCATGTTTTATAGTTGATAACGCTTTACGTGTTGTTGACGCCTTTCAGTTTCTGCAAAGCCAGCCCCGACCCCCCCTCCCCTGAAAGCAAAAGGCACATTAAAAAAGCAGCCATTTTAAATAGCACCAAAGAGTCCTTCCCTCCTACGCTATGCAGTCACACAGGCACCAACAGTGACACAGCGAGCATCAATCTTCTGCTTTTTTTAACCTCCGGAAAATACACAGGCAAAGGTCCCATAGAGCAGCCGGAGCAGCGGGCTGACACCGCCCCTCAGCGGTGGCTTTGGGGACTACACGTGCCAGTGTGCGAGGGGTGTGTGTGCATGTGTCTATCTACAGTTATGAGGGTCAATATCATCATTGTGAGCACCTTTTGGCTGGTCCTCACGAACTCAAAGGGCTGTTAGGGCTAAGACTTATGGTTAGAATCAGGTTTAGGGCTAGGCATTTAGTTGTGATGGTTAAGGTTAGATAAGGAGCTAGGGAATGCATTATGTCCTCACAACTATAGAGAGACAAGTGTGTGTCTGTGGTTAGGTTAAGGTTTGGGTTAGTCATGAATTGATCATGGTTACAGTTAGGGATAAGGATTTGGTTAGGCTGTCCACAATGGATGACTTGATGAATGGAAGTCAACACCAAGTCCTAATAAGGATAGCAGCGCAAACTGAGAAGTAGTGGTTTGTGTGTGTATGTGTGTGAGGCTGCAATTGTCTCAATAAGAACTAGAATGGCACTCAGGCCCAATAGTCCACTTATGAAACCATTTAAATTCACCAAAATTGAATGTCTTCTTCTTTTTATTTTCTTGCAAAAGTTGTGTATTGTTATTATAGACATCTATGAATAGGGAAGACAGTGAATTAATATGTTTGTCTTCCTTGAACAGGCCTCAAATATTACACGGCAGTCTGGAAATGTTAGTTTTCCTTGGTTAATCAAGTTTGATTGAATAACAGGCTAAAATATAACCCAGATTCCCATCAGTCATAAGGACAAATTTGGGTTCTGATAAAAGTTGATGTTCGCTCAGACAGATTCATAATTTTTCAGCGACAGAAACAGACAGAGAAGTGAATAAAGCAACACAGCAGCAAAAAAAACCTTAGAGCTTGTTTCTGACATGATTTTAAAAGAGAAATAACAGGGACAAGCAGTGGACTCAGAGATTGATCCAACTGATCTCTCTTTCATTTAGTTCACAACCTCTTGAATTAAACACAAGACAAGAGAGAGAGAGAGAGAGGGAGAGGGAGAAACACTAGATGGTAAGAAAAGGGGGGAAGAGGATGACTGGAGGAAGTAATGGGGAAGAGAGACTGTGTGTGTGTGTGTGTGTGTGTGTGTGTGTGTGTGTGTGTGTGTGTGTGTGTGTGTGTGTGTGTGTGTGTGTGTGTGTGTGTGTGTGAGAGTGTGTGTGCGGGAGGGGGTGTCTATAGGAGTCGGGGGAGGGCACTGTGGGGTACGAGGCAGCACCCTGCAGTCCCCAGTAATGGCAGAATAGAACTTAATAGGGTAGAAAAAGGCTCGAGGCTGTTAACTCAGAAACGGTCATTTTGAATTCCCCATTCTCTCTCTCTCTCTCTGTCTGTCGCTCCCCCTCTCCCTCATCCCTTCTTCCATGCATGTTCTGTATCTTTAACCTGGTTTCCCATCCCTGTCTCCAGTGTCAATTACTGATCCATCTCCCTGCATCCTTCACCTGTCTCCCACCATTCACCTCTCCGCCGTTTCCCTCTCCTTTCACCTGCTCCTCTCCTTCTATCTCGCAACCTTACCTCCTCCCATCCATCCCTCCATCCTTGCCTCATCTCTCCCTTCCCATGCCTCCCTCCTCCCCCTCTTCCCTCTGTGTCTCCTTGGAGGAGGTGTAATGATAGCTATTTGAGTGTCATCAGAGGACCGCTGTAATGGCTTCTAAAGCACCATCCCACGGTTGCCACGGTGAACCTGGCACAGCCACGGTCCCAGAATAAGGGGTGGGGGTGAAAAAAAAGGAGAGGAGAGGGAAAAAAAAGAAAAACTAACAAAACATCTGGTTGGCTATCGACAGGCGTCACTGTGCCGACGGCAGCAGGAATGCTGGCACATCAGCAGACGATGACGCGGCCCCCGGGGGCCACAGAGAGCGAGCTAATGATGCGTGGGATAGGATACATTTGAGGAGGAAGTACAGTAATAGTGATAATAGTGGTACTAATGAAAATAATAGCACTGATAACAATAACAGTATATGACTCTTTTTGATTTGTGTCTGTCTGCCGCCTCCTCGCCCCTCATATCTCCCAGTCTCTGCAGTGTGTTTGATTGTGTGTGTATTTGTGTAAGTATGCACACATGTACGAGTGGAAATGTGTGGCTGAATTTAAGCTACAGAGAGAGAGATAGAGAGAGATCGGGAATGCATGCAAACGTTCCAATGCTTGCTGTTCATTTAAAGATAAGGAATGTTAAGAACTCTGAATCGCACAAGCATTTGAACACACGTATACACACGTATACACACACACACACGTGCATGTTGCAGCACCTCTAACCGTCAGTAGATCGGATGTTTTGTTCGAGTAGAGAAGCAGAGTGACTGTTTATAGAGAAGTGATTTCCTCCACATCATTAAGCATGTGTACGAGGACACTAGAGGGGATTTTAAAATTGCTTTTGTCCCGAAAGGTTTGATGAAGTGGGTGTGACACTGTAAACTTCTTGTTGCCATTCAGTTGTCCTTTAGTTTGAATGGCTGCTGTCGAGTCAGTCGACTGGAGCATGTTGACAGACAGTCGAAACACTGAGATCACCGAGATGAGTTTGCAGGTTTCGTACCAGACTGTCGGGACCTGAGCTGGACCTTAAAATGTATTTATGCTCATTACCTCCCTCTCTCTATATATATTAGTTTTCAATGTCAGTGTAATGAAAAGCATCATCTATGAAAAAAAGGGACAAGTGACACCAACTAGCTTCTGCATTTGTTAGGCGAAATGAGATTTACTTGTATTTATTAAAAATGATTGTGACAAAAATAACACCAGCCTATAGGTTTGGTTACTGTCTAATCTCAGTGTTGTTGTGGTAGGTGATTGTTTCAATTACTCCTGCTACAATACTCCAACTTATTAATAATATTAAATATTATAAGCTATGTAAGATCATTTTAGATACATGTATATATGAAACTTGTTTTCTTTAGCCAAACCATTGATCACTTTATATAATTTTATTGATTGGGAAAAAAAACACTTTTAGACAAGATACAATCTAAAGGAAAATAGTTTCAAACTAGAAACAGAGGCTGATGTGAGGCCATTCAAAGTCATGTGGGATGTCTGTGTTAGCATCACTGCAAGAGGCCCAGGGAACAATTACACCGCTGTCCATGTCCTTCAGTGTGTGTGTGTGTGTGTGTGTGTGTGTGTGTGTGTGTGTGTGTGTGTGTGTGTGTGTGTGTGTGTGTGTGTCTGTGTGCATGTGCGTCTGTGTAAAATTGTGTGTGACACGCATTGTTTATCACATTTTACGTAAAACCCAAGCAGTTCAAGTCTGGGTCAGAAGGAGTAAATCTTTGAATGGTGAGACCCTCAACTGACCTTTGTGTGTGTGTTTGTGTGTGTGCGGTGACATGTATGTTGCCGTGGGTCAGTGAGTCTATGTGTATGTTTATGATCATTGACAAGCAGAAGGGGGGAGGTTGTGTGAGTGTGTGTGTGTGTGTGTGTGTGTGTGTGTGTGTGTGTGTGTGTGTGTGTGTGTGTGTGTGTGTGTGTGTGTGTGTAGGGAGGGGTGGTGCCGGTAGATTAGCCAGGTTGGGATGATTGGGTTGAGGATTAGATGGGTTCAGGAACAGACACGTCTGTTTACTCTGCAAAGAAGACTTATAATAGGCTGATTGGCAAGGTTTATTACTCATACACACACACACACACACACACACACACACACACATACCGGCCCATTTACGGCCCACACACATTCATTCAAACCCCCATATGTTGATTAGCTTGTTACTGTTGCCTTTACAACAGCTGCCATCTCCTGTCCATTTGCTTGTCTTAAAATTCAGATGTGAAGTCCGAGCACCTCAGCCTCTCAGACACATTTCCCATTAGTATTGACCCAGAGAGCTTGCAATCAGAGAAGGTGTGTAACTAAATCCCCAGCATAGGCACGTAAGCGGAGCTGCACTCAGGCAACTACCCCAAAGGCATGGGGAGCGCTCTGGTTACCCAGCGCTGTGTGTGTGTGTGTGTGTGTGTGTGTGTGTGTGTGTGTGTGTGTGTGTGTGTGTGTGTGTGTGTGTGTGTGTGTGTGTGTGTGTGCATTGTTTCTACTTACCTGTCTTTATGTGTCACAGAAAGAGGTGAAGTGCACAGCTCAGAATAAAGCGCAGAGGCAGAAAAGGGTAGGATTATATACATGGCAGGTTAGAGAAAAGCACTGAGAAAGAAGGAGAGGATGGGAGGAAAAAGCGACAGGCAGAGGCTTAAGATTACAGAGGCGAGCACTCTTTGTTGCTGAGTTCAGTTGTGATGGACGGCTTGTGTTGAGGGAAAAGGGTGAAGGAGTCCTTCAAGGCGCTACCATAAAATTTGCAGGACAGCCGAGGATGTTCTTCTCCACTGATCAAACCTTTGTCTGATGAACGAGGAACCTGGACTTGGGAAGTTGAAGCAGATGGTCCGAGTGTTCGCTGTGATCCAAGGAGAGGTGGCAAACAAAACCCTGGAGAAGTCTAGTCTGGGGGGGGGGACCAAGTGATTGAGCCTTCAGGGTGAATAACAAGTCAAGCAAGAGCAGGCGTGAGGCCCGGACAAGAGGGCACTGTTCAACCGGAGAGAGACAGAGAGAGAGCGTCCACTGCAGAAGTGGAGATAAGCAGTCGAAAACAAAATTAATCTACGGTACAAGAGAGCCTGACACTGGACGACTGAAGAGAGATCAAGGTTCCTGCTTCCGACCTGATTAAGAAGAAGAGAGGTAGTCCTGGAGGTGATCGGGGGAGCAGCGATCAACAGAACACGAGAGCCGCCAAGAGAGGGAGACGAGAGAGGAAGAATTACAACAGTGCGCATGTTGAAAGAAGCCTCTTAAGTCTGGGAGCTGGAATTAGAGCCACAGAAACTGCAGAGGGGGAAAGCCACAAAACCACAGTAAGTACATTAGGAGGCTGTGGCTGGAAAAATGTATAATAAAGCCTCAGGCCAGGGAAGGAATTTATGGTTACGGGAGTGATTTTTACACTGTACCTTAATGAATTGATTTCCTGTCTTTAAGATGTTTACATTTCATCATTCTCCATGACGTCACCTTATTCCACACCTTTGAGGAAACCCTCAATCTACCTTTTTTTTGCGCATACACCATTCTTCTGCAATTTCAGGTCTAGGTACCCCTCTCCCTCATTTTCTCTCCCATCCCAAACTTCTCATCCCGTGTCCCCTGTCACTGTCCTGCTCCACAGGTGAAGATGCCTGCTAATGGGAACCGCCCCTTGAAGTTGCAGTTTGGTCTGATCAACCACGACTCTCGCTACCTTACTGCTGAGAGCTTTGGCTTCAAGGTACTCACATGCCATCCAATATGAAACTGACATATTTGTTGAAAACAGATTGCAGAGCGACACCCATCTTTCTTTCTCAGGTGAATGCATCGGCCCCCAGCCTGAAGAAGAAGCAGATATGGACTCTTGAGCAGGACTCCCAGGACACCCAGGTAGTCTTCTTGCGCAGCCACCTGGGCCGCTACCTGGCCTCCGACAAGGATGGCAAGGTCACCTGCGAGGCAGACGGGCACAACTCAGACTGCCGTTTCCTCATCGTGGCTCAGTCTGATGGTCGCTGGGCCCTGCAGTCTGAGCAGCACCTGCGCTTCTTCGGCGGCTCTCGGGACTACCTGTCCTGCTTTGCGCAGATAATCACAGATGCTGAGCTGTGGGCAGTGCACCTGGCTCTACATCCGCAGGCCAACCTGCTGTCTGTGGCCCGCAAGCGTTACGCCCACCTCTCCGCAGACGATGGGGAGATTGCCGTGGATATGAACATTCCCTGGGGCGTGGCAGCACTCCTCACCCTCGTCTACCTGGATGGGAAGTACTGCCTAAAGACCTGCGACAGCCGCTTCCTCAGCAATGATGGAAAGCTCCTGACACAGAGTGGAAGGGCCACTGCGTACACGCTAGAGCTGAAGTGTGGGAAGCTGGCCTTTAAAGACTGCGAGGGGAAGTATTTGTCTCCTATGGGGCCTACGGGCACCCTGAGGTCTGGACGCTGCTCCAAGCCGGGCAAAGATGAACTGTTTGACCTGGAGGAGAGCCACCCACAGGTGGTTCTGATGGCAGCCAACGGGCGATATGTCTCCCTAAGACAAGGTAGGCAAACACAGACACATCAACATATAGACCCCATTCAGACCTGGTTTTAACATCCATCCTGAGTGATCCAATCTCAAGTGGTCAGTGCTAAGTACAGGCCTGAATGTAACTAAATGCATCCAGACATCCGATCACTCAACCCACATTCGGAGGTGGTCTGGGACACATGTGGCTGCATTGTATTCACTGTGGCAAAGCAAATGCATCCTTAGGACTTATGGAGGGCCACTTCCTCAACTGACATCCTGTGACCTTCAAAATTTTATATATATTTTTACGCTTCAGAGTCCAAACGCTGATTTATTTGTAGCCACCGCCACACCATAAATATTATCATCATATATTGACCGTACATTTGTTGGAAAATCTTCTTCAGTACGCTTCCAGCCCCTCCTGACTACTGTCTTTCTCTCTCTCGCTCGCTCAGTCCCGCGAACACACACACACACACACACACACACACACACACACACACACACACACACACACACACACACACACACACACACACACACACACACACACACACACACACACACACACACACACACACACACACACACACACACACACACACATAACACACACACACACATGGTCATCGGACACATTTGTAAGTTAAAACTAGGTAATACAACATCATTTGGTCGCCGCGAACACAAATTCAAACTTAACTCTCTCCACTTGTGATATCTCTCTGGATGGATGCTAATACCAGGTCTGAACAGAGCCATATTGTCACAAATCAGATTTTTTCCCAGAATCCTTGCATGCATGCACAACCTGTAACTCTGGCAGCTTCCTTGATTCACTAAAGCTTTACACAGCATCTCAAAAGTCTGATTAAATGGACAAAGTTTGTCCTCAGGTGCTACTGAGGGTGGTCACATGAGCCTTTAGCTGACACACACTGACCTACACACATACATAATGAAGCAGTAAATACTGCAACTACTACAGTTACTACTATTAGCCTATATACATACCGTGCACTGATACGTCCCCAGAAAACTGAGCTCACAATTCACAGGAAGTACATTAACTAGTGGATACGCTGAATATGCATGCTTAAGAGAATAGGCCACTGTCTAATGATTGACATGTGATAAGGGATGCATTGTAATTATGGGTAATGTATTCTGCACCTCAACAAGTGCTGACATCACATTGGATAGTTGCATCTCTCCAGGAAAACAAGATAGATGAGGTTGATATGGGAGAGTATCATTCTCATGTGGGAGACCTGAGACGATTTGTGTGAGGGCTGCAACTGATTTGGGCTCGTCCGCTGTCAGGACACAATGGATGGTTTGGTTGAATGACAGATTTATTGTGCAACCATGTTGAACAATAACTACAGTTATAGATTTTTTAAACAATTTGCAATGAGTTTTTCAGGAACAATGAAGGTATATAATGATTACTGGTATCACGGTATAGCACGGTAAAATTCCCTTATTCCCTTAAAATTGTAGCATTTTAATCTTTAATTACTTTGGCTGTTGTGGTGATTTGGTCAATACTGTCCAAAATTTTTAATTCTTCAAGACACAGGGCAGCAAGCAACATGGATTTGTTTTGTGTGGTAAAACCATGGATCAGCAGGCAGGGACAGCAGGAGAGCTGCTAGTGCTCTGGCCATGACGAAAAACTGCTCACATCCACTGTCACCAAAAACCTAGCGCTTATATCTTGTCCTGACTCTCAGACGTTGTAGGTGGACGTCTGCACTTGACATAGTGAGTTCTGCCTGTCTCCTCCGTTCCTCCTCCAAGAGAAACTTGACTGTTAATGATGTAAAACGCAGTCGAGACACTCACACTGAGCTGAAATGAAACAAGCAGCATTCAACATTATCAAGATGTTTTGAATTGATGGTAATATACCAAGAATATGCACAACTTTGCTTATTTGATTTATATATTTAAGTGTTCATTTAAAACTGCTTTGTGGGAAAACAAAAAGCCTCTTAACAAATTTAGGCTTTCTTCCTTTAATTTTAATGTTGCACCATTGGCTATATTAGTATTTTTACCAATACTAAATATATTAATTAAATATAATACTTTGTGAAATTACTTCAGGTTGTGTACATTTTTAACATCAACAGCGATAACATTGACATCTGTGATAATTGCGTTCACTGTTTTACACAGTTTCATCTCTAGAATATAAAAAAATGATGCTAAACATAAATGTTTAATGTGTCTTTCCTGAAATGGTGGAAACCCAAAGTCCCGAAAATGCAGCAAATATATTAGAAAGAATAAAGAGAGTCTTGCATGTTCTTCTCTTTCTTTTATCAAATATTCAAACTGTGATCTTTTCTGAAAACCCCCTCTCATCGCCTCTCTGATGTAGCGACTTCCAGGCTTTTTGGGGCGTAATGTTGTTCACACTTTACGCTCTTGTCCCCTGGGCTCACTGAAACAGCTGCTTGTAACCCATATGCTGTACAGTAATACGCTGTTGATATTGTATTATGTATTTACTCTTCGGGCCTTGTGACGGGGGCCATTGGGGTGTGTTATTTGATCAGCATGCGAGCATGACATCACAATACATACTATACTGATGGATAACACCTGCTCCACATGGGCTTGCCTCTTTTTTTTAAAAACAAGCCAGAGTTTCTTTGATCAGTTTGAAAAATAGAGGAATTGCAATCATCAGTGTCACGTTGCATTCAACACTAGAAGTACTTGCCAAGAGTTTCGATTGGTGATGGTGCAGAGGGTCCGCCGGTCTGATTTGAAACTGGGTGGATTAGCCGACACCAACAGCGCTTGTCAGGATACTTGGCCACAGCACCCATCCGCAGGCTGCAGATTCTTGTCTGCAGGGTCGAGTTTCCTCAGCCCTGGGTGCTGTAACTGAATCTCTAACCGCTCTTTGTTCCTGGTTAGCAGTGGGAGCTTCAGGAAACCAAACCACTGGGAGCACTGTAAACTGATTGGTTGAAGAGGGGGAGAGATATGGCGGAGCGTAAAACACACATGAAGGGAACCATGATGTATACGTGTGTATTCACAAGTAACATGCTTCTTCCTCGGCTCTTCCTACACTCACTCTGCACAAACAAAAGCTTTCCCCGACACAATCACCCACACACAACCGCACCGTCCTGCTGCGGCGAGCGCAAAGTGAGGTTTGTTGAATTATTGATGAAGTTGGCCCCCGTTCCTGGAAGGCAAAGGGGGGGGGGGGAGTCTGCTTTCAGAAACCCAAGCTGCCTCTCACCTGGGGCATAGCTTCTAACCCACTAATCTAACCCGCTAACCCCAGCCCCGGTCTGTGCCCATGATGTCCTGCTGAAAATCGAGGAAACACAGGAGAGTCGATACGCCGTGTTTAGCAACATTTATCAATGCATAACGATCACATCGAGCTGCAACATTAGATTTGGTTTTGTAGGGGATACTTTTCAGATAAAGCAAGAAAAATGACTGAGATTACATTCAACACCTGTATTCACCTCAATGACACGGACGGACCTGTTTTCTTACCGATTTGGAGAAGCTTGTTAAATGCATGACATCAGCTGACCTAGCCTGGTTTATGCTGCTTGTGGTGTGAACACATTGAACAAAAATCTATAGAAGGTAAAGACTTGAATTGTAGTGTTGGAGGGGTTCAACGGAAAAAAAAATTCTTGAATGCCAGTGCCTCGGAATTGTTCACTAATTGTGTAAATATACATTATTCACTTCGGCCTCTGGGTTTGAGTTGAAGAAAGGGAGAAAGGAAAGCAGAGAAGGGAGGATGCAAGTAGAGAAGGACATTAAAAGGGCTTTGGGACAATAGTAGTGGCTGTATGAGGAGGCTCCTCATCCTCCCTAATGCCACACACAAATCATCACCTGCGTGTGTGTATGTGTGTGTGTGTGTGTGTGTGTGTGTGTGTGTGTGTGTGTGTGTGTGTGTGTGTGTGTGTGTGTGTGTGTGGGTGTGTGTGTGTGTGTGTGTGTCAGTCAGTATTATGTAGACCTGTCATCACATCTCTCATCACCTCCCTGTGTTCTTTGGGTGTAAGTGGTCCCCTCTGCCCTACAAGTGAAGAAGAGATGATAGTCCAAAGTCACATACTTTCCATTACACATGCACACACACCCATTTACATACAAACACATATACACACAAACCGGGAACATATCGGTGAAAAGAATGAAGGGACTGAATTGGAAAAACAACAGAAAGTGCAGCAGTGAAGGAGGAGGAATCGGGAGGAGCATTAAAATAAGGAAGAGGGGGACAGGAGCATCGGTTTACTGTTAATAATAGATGTCAGAGCCATCTATCGCTGATGGATTAGCCAGGCCTGCTCCACTTGCAGGTATAGGACAACAACAGAAAGTGGAGCAGGATCCGGGGTCCGATCCAAAATGTGGCACCAGTGAAGCCACAGTATCAGAGTGCTGCGCCGCATAGTTTATCAGTGACCGTGGCCACGATGACAACATCTTATTCCGTATGCATGGCCAACTGGTGTGTCAAAGATGGTCATCAACACAGCTATTAATATCCTCAGATTGCTGGCTTGGATTTCACTGTGTCTAATCTCTTTCTGCTTTTTCTTTCTCTTCCTTCATCCCTCTCTCCCTCCTCCATCTCCTCTTCTCCCATCCATCAGAGGGCGGCTGCGGGGTCCCAGCTGAGCCCCGTCTTAGGATCATTTCTAGGTTGAATTAGTGTGAAATGGACACATAGAATAGGTAGACAAAGCATGACATTGGGTTGGGATGAGAGAGAACAAGAGTGATGGGCGGCCCAGGCGTCGGTGCAGAGAGGAGGGGCAGAAATTTATGCCTCAGATGCATTTAAGATCAATGATGATTTAACCGGTTGTAAGACCCTGTGATACGTATTTTATTGGGTGTGAATAAGATGTGATTAAAGCATCCCACCTAGCTGGGTAACCATGACATCTTTGTCACACGTCCTCCCCTTTCTCCCTCCTCTTGTCTGTGTATCTACAGTCAAGCAAAATACCATTAAAAAATCGTGAAAATACTGTGATGCAGGGCTTCCAGACTGGGACATGAATCTGCATCTGTGTTAGGTTATGCAGATGTGATGATTATGTTATGTTGATTTGGCGATTAAAATTGAACTGAAGTGAGAACCTTTTATTTCAGTTCATTCTTTTTTTGCCATGGATTTTGTGAAGAAATTTGTAACGTTGTTTAGATACATGCTATACAAATAAGTTATCATTATGATTAGTATTATTATAGTTAAAAATATGCAACACTAAAATTTGAAATGTTATTTTTCTGGAGATTACTTGATTTTAATATTTTCATTCAGCTGAAAGATTCGTCTGACTTTGTCGTTTGTCCATTTTTTAAAATCTAAGCCATCGAATCCTGGTTCAAATTAATTCAGCAGAACTATAAGTGAACGCCCGTGAGTCGAACCTCCAAAACACTGTTGTGGATTTGTTGGCCATTTAATGTACTTTTAAAAAGGAACTAATTGTTTATCTCATCACTGAAGTGAGTGTGGCTCCACAAATGCTGGATTCAATGTTGATCAAATATCAGTGTTAGAAATTTGTTCATATGTGCTCTAGTTAGCATGTTAGCAGCACAGTTTTGAATAAAAATTTTGAATTACCCTTTGACAATTACTGAGGCTTCACACTAAAATAATTTAACATTCTTGAAGGCAGAAAAAGGGAAAGTAAAAGAATCACTCTGTACATGACACTAAATTAAGATGTATAAAACAATATAGTCACGTCATGCAGATGCATTTTAAATGTGTTCTCTCTGTATTTGATTATTCACGTCGATGGCCGTTGCTTGGGGATCGAGAGGGGCTGGTAATTATCCGTACATCCTGCTAAGTGTGGACCATAAAAATCCTCTGGTCCTTTCCTGTTTTTCCTTTATTCTTTTATTGAGAGGATTGGACGGGTAGCACTCAAAAGCTGATTATATCAGAGCCCCGCAGTGAAGGGGGCAGATAGGCCGGGCCAGAGGTGGGGCAGAGGTGGGAGGTGGCGCTCGGGGATAAGGAGGGGGGGAGGTAAGAGGGAAGAGAGCAGGGAGAGATGGGAGGGGTGAGGGCCACTCAGATCAGTGTTGTTACAGGATTAAGAAAATGTCATAGGGATATTCTGGGAGGCATCTAATTTAGGATTTATCCCTCTGCAATCTGTCTGTTAGTGATGAGACGAGCAGCAGCAACACGTGGAGATGGGAGAAAATATTCCAATGGACTGTTTTAATGCCGACGCTTCTTACACGTGTTGCAAAAATGCATGTATTCGTGTTTGCTCATGTGTTTCTCGCATGTTTGACACCAGTTCTGTTTCCTGTGTTTGCAATGAGAAAGCTAAAATAATTGGTTTCTGTGGGGGTTTTATCAAATGTTTGTCAGCAGGGGTGTGATTTTTTTGTTTTGGTGATAAGTGGTCTGATTGTAACTAAAGCTTCATGACAGACAGTCACATCTGCGTAGCTGGTACAGAATAAACATTTTCGTGTATTTATCGTTTTTATATTTGTACCCTATTGTACACTCTGTCTATAAATCCATCCGTAATCATTCAGTAAAAATGTTTTCCCCCCCTCAGGAAGGTGTAGTGCAGTGTTTGTTTGGCAAATCAGACCAAGGGCACAGTTTAAGACGAAACTACACTTTCATGCTGGGCCAAGTTAAACAGAACAATACAACCTGATTAGCAGGCGGGTGGCTGTCCTTGGGTTGTTGCTTTGCCGTCGGGAATGCAGGGAGTAATAAAAGAGTTCTGTGGATGTGTTCGACATGCATGAATATGAAGGTGCGGCGGGTAATATTAAACTTACTTCTTGTATGAATCAGTCCCTGAAACCTCATCAGTTTCTTGCGGTTATTGACAGGGTCATACATGAACTCAAGGTTTGTTTATTATGTGTATTCAATTTAAATACCTACAATTTTGAAGGTTTTCGAGGTTATAAGTTACATGTGAGCTGTTGTCAGACATGTACTGAATTCCAGAGATCCTTCAGACATTCTCCAGATGGGTCATGTCTGAAAACTGCTGCATTTTATCCAGTACAACCAGATTTATTTTGCCCATTTTGATTATTCCTTCAGTTCTTTGTTCTATACCACCTCAACTGTCATGTATCTGTGTATACGACTGAAACATTGCACTACTGTAGCTTGTACTTATGTGAGCAGCGACTGATTGATGGATTCCTCCGAACACTAAATAGTCCTCGAGTTTTCACGCTTTAAGTATTAATGACCGGACGTGCTCACTGTGCCCCTCCAGGAGTCAGCCTCGCAGCCAATCAGGAAGATGAGACGGACATGGAGACGTTTCAGATGGAGATTGACAAGGAGACCAGGAAGTGCACGTTTCGCTCCAGCCAAGGGAACTACTGGGCCCTGGTGGCCCATGGAGGCATCCAGAGCTCTGCCACTGAAGTGTGAGTGGAAGCTCTTACATTAGTCGTGCACAGTTAAATTAATACACCGTCCATTGTGATATGAGAGATTAGGAACTGCTCCATTACAGTATGTCCAAATGTTTGACTTAGTAGAGTGCATACCGCCACCACAAGGTCTAAAAGTCCCCTTATAAAACCACATTCACTTTCACTACATCCAGATTTTTATTATTTATTATTTCCCTAAAAGTGTGATCTTTTTCATTCTTCAAAATCCAGGACTTATTCTCTGAGAAATCAACGAAAATGTGGATCTCACAATGTTAAAGAAAGTGACAAAAAAAATCCTGTGTCCGCCACTTGATGCTGATCCGCACCAAAATGTTTAAGTAATAACAATATCTCCAGGAGCTTCAAGGCGAGGAGAGTCTCATCTTTTCTCTTGTGATGCACAACTGCAGGTCAGCAAGCACCATGTTTGCAGTGGAGTGGCTTGACCACAAGGTGGCACTAAAAGCTAACAATGGAAAATACATCTGCATCAAGAAGAATGGCCAACTCCTTGCTGTCAGTGACTCAATAGGTAGGAGTCTTTTTGGTTTGACCTCTGGCTTTCTCATCAGCCCATCTCTCCACTCACGCGTGCGTCTCCACAGTTACACCTCTACTTTGAATTGTTCCCGTGCTCCCTCTGACATGTTTTAATTGTTTTGCTGTCACCTGTGGTCAGGTGAGGACGAGCAGCTCACTCTGAAACTGATCAACCGGCCCATGCTGATCCTGAGAGGAGAGAACGGCTTCATCTGCCACCACAAGAACTCCAACGCTCTGGACGCCAGCAGATCAGTCTATGACATTTTCACCCTGCAGTTCAGTAACGGGGTGTACAACATTAAAGGTCAGGCCACGACCCCCACAGACTTCTGGGAATCTCTGATTAGGTTTCAAATCAGCAGCATCAGATGTATGCTCTGACTCTGACTGTGTGTTTTTACTCCTGCAGGTGTGGACGGCCGGTTCTGGTACGTGAACAGCGCCGGGCTAGTGTGCTCGGACGGCGAGGCCCCTGAGGACTTCAGTCTGGAGCTCCTTGAGCACGGCCGCCTCGCCATCCGATGTAAGAATGGCAAATACCTGCGTGGGGACCAGGGAGGCACGCTGAAGGGAGACGGACACAGCCTGAGCAGCTCAGCGCTGTGGGAGTATTGACACGATCCAACACTGGCTCAAACCTGAGGCCCAGCTCTGACACCATTAATCATCACTTTAGCATCTGAAGTTAAACTTATTGACGTTTCATTCCATGCTTTTCCTTGTTCCTGTTGGAAAGAAGCCGCAGCAGAAAGAAGAGCCGAGAGGCGTCTTGATTAAGGGATCCATGTTTTGAGAAAGGGCTTGATCTCAAAACAAAAAGTGCTGCGACTGAACATTTGAGTCTTTGTGTCATTCCCTTTCCCAGTGAACGTTTGCTGCAAGATTAAAGAGATTAAATGAATGTCTGAAACAAAAGAATTAAGGACGTATAGCGTATAAGCATCAGTGTGACATACAACCATGTTTTCAGGGTTTGTCTCCCGCAGGGGTCAGTCCTCCAGTCTAGTCTAACAGGTACAGTGACTCAGGGAGACACCTGAGACAGACACAGTCACCACTGGGAGTGAGCTCATCTTTTTCAAGCTGCCTCTGATGTTTATCAGCAGACAGGATATAGTTGTCACCTTTAGTAACAGAAACCAACACTGTAATCAAGACTAATGTACTGTACATGTTATCAGTAGTATTATTATCATTTCAGGCTGCAAGTAGGTGGATTTTTTTAAATTGTATTAGTCCCTCTGTCATGTTCTACATTTCCTCTGTCTATTATGAACATGGAGATAAAGAAATAAACTTGTATGACTGAGTATGTTGGGTTTGAAATGCTCCTTTTCTTTGATTACAGGAAAACAACACAACCGTAAATCTTAACAAGAACTGAAGGTGTTAGGATCTAATAAAGTACATTTACTTTTTACCCTACATAAATACATATTTTGTGTATCTGTACTCTAGTAGATTAGATCTTTTACTCCACTACATACCTTTCTACTACAATACATTTTTACAATGCATTGCATCACATGTTCAAATGTTTAAAAACATTTTTTTAATCAATAACGAGAGGGGAACTGGTCCATTGATCCAATCCGAGCAAGCAGATTACATTAGACCCCCCCCCCCCTCTCGTAATGGATTCTGAAGAGGCCTCTGCTGAGACTCATTATGATAGAGTAGACTGTTGCATTAGGGAGTAGGCTACATTTGGCAAGTATGTGTACTTTTGAATACTTTCAGTAAATCTAATGGCAAGTACTTACAGTAATTTAGTTTAGAAAATTCCCAATTCTTTGTACATTTACTTGAGTGAAGCATTAGAGTATTTCCTCCACCACTGCCCCTTTGGTCCCCACATAAATACGAGGCATTGCCAAAATAGAAGGGATAAATCAAAAGTCACATGTACATAATCCACAATAAAACAAATTTGAGTTCTTTTGTCACTTTTCTTCCATTTTTCTAACCCTAACCCTTGTCAAACACTTGTTCCCTTCACCTCTTTGCTGCCTCCATGAGACATTTAAATAATAGACTGAGAAGAAATTAAATTACTCTGGTTGAACAGCTCATCAGTCACGTGCATGTTAGCACCATAACCTGTCATTCAAACTTTGTCGGCCACTTTCTTCTGTGTTAGTTTCTTGTTCTCTTGCTGAAATCTTCTATCACAGCCGTGCTTCTCCACTTCCTTAATGAAAAACAGCGATGTGGTTATTTTGTCAGACAACCAATGGCTCTCCTTCCTCCCTTCTTCTGCTTCTGATTGTAAAATAAGTCTTCATGACCTCTTCATGAAAACTTGTCCTCACTGACACTTGATGATCCAATAACCACTGATTCCTACAACTGGGAACAGGAAATAGTTTTAGATAAAATACCAGGATTGCATCTCATGGTTGTTTGAGCTTAGTGAAAGAAATATGACAATCACAGCCACCATGATGATGTTGCACCAAACTGAAACACGTGCACTCTGTGGAAACCTCACCATACATCTGGTTGAGCTGAGTGCACTGAGTTGGCACAGAGCTGCACTTTTAACTCCTGCAAGTTGTATTTTTTGGTTCCATTCTGATTCACAGCTTTAAGTTTAGTGTTAGATGCCAAATCACCTACGCAACTCTTTACTTGATGCTTCTTCTCGTCTTTACAAATGCTTTTTGTGACTGCCAGTGTGGCTGCATTCCAATTTAACCTGAGAGAAAATCTCATTTCATCAAAGTCATGAGCCTCATTCTCCAGCAATATTTAAATTACTGCTCATATCTTCTGTTCGGTCTTAAATAAAAGGAAAACAGGACATTAGCAGGCTCCAGTGGCGCAATCGGTCAGCGCGCGGTACTTATAAGACAGTGTCCTGCAGAGTGATGCCGAGGTTGTGAGTTCGACCCTCACCTGGAGCAGTTTTACATGGGGGATGAGGAAAAAGACTGTGATAACTAATATACTCAGTTCCTGAGACATTATAAACCTGAATCATCAGACGATGACCTCTGCCTCCATGAAGCATCTTATTTGATCTGCGCTTTTCAAGAAAGTGAACTCAATTTAATTTCTTTAAACTTTCTATTATCATATTACACTAATTGCTAACTAACGTAATCAGTGTGGAACATTTGAATCACTTTTTATGACTCCTGCACATATGCTGAAGTCTATTGGAAGACATCTTGATTTTCACGTACCTTAGAAGTCTCAAATGAGCCGCTCATCCTGCAACACCTACGAGGCGTTATTGGTTTGGAGTGCATACCGATACAAAACAGTACATTAGCTGCAAAGCCTGCTGGGATTGTGGTGTTAATCAGCAGCTCGAACAATGGGAGTGCACAGTTTTCTTTCATTAGACTTTAACACCTTGAGCAGGATGTAATAAATTCTCTTGAGCTCCAGTTGTGTAACAGTTCGGTGTGTACTTATTAGACAGTAAAATGCAGCAGGTGAGGCCACAACACATATCACCCATGAATCTATAATAAATCTGTAGTCTATAACAACTCATAGAAACTGATCACAGGTCAGTGTGTCAAATATCCTTACTGGATAACATGTGACTTTGAGTTCACCTTCAAATTTTAGATCAGTGGTTCTTAATTAGTTAATCCAAAGGACTCACACTTTTTGAACCAGAACATTGTGAAGTAATACACAATGCTTTTAGTAGCATGTAACTTTAAACCTTGAAACGTGTGGTTTGGATGCTTCATGCTTTCATGTGCCAACACTTTGTTCCATGTGACACACGGAGGTTTTTGTCCTTTTCTGTCATTATTATGAAAAAACCCACATCACCACAACCCACATTGTTTTCCCATGTTAACAACTGGTCACCTGCTTTCCTTTCACACACACGCATCTGCGACCCAATCAAAGTGGCCCTGTGTCACGACCCACCATTTGAGAACCACCGTATTAGCTCTCTCTCTCTCTGGTCTGGTCTTGCAATTTCTCTGTCATCTAATTTTAATCAAATGTATTAGATGCTGTGCTGAAAACTGTTTGAAAGTTCTGACAGATTTTGTTTCCACAGCTGCTTGAATTACTGACAATTTGTCTGTCAGCAAATCCCACAAATATAACGAGACTGTTGCATGTCAGTTAGTTTGATATAATAAAAGTTGACACATTATTTTGGAGTATGCACTACGCTGCTTACTTGCTTTTTTATGTTTTATGATCATAAACCCTTCGATCTGCCAGTCGTCTGTAGATGTAGCCACTTGTCTACAGGGGTGCGTTCAATAACAACCACTGTGCCAGACATCAGGTCCCTTGTCACTACACGTCTGGCACATGAGGGACTGGAAACCGGAGGTCCCTCACTCAGCTGTGCGACATATGATTGCATGTAATTGGATGTTATTTTACTCCACCTGAGCTCCTCAAGTCATTTTGTGCCGAATGCCTTGGTTTGTAATATAAAATCGAGCACAGAGTAAACAACACATGGTAACGTGGGTAATGTGAGTATTAAAGCTGCAGCACCTGCACCACAGCAAATTAATTATGAAAAATAATGAGTTGCATGAAGATAGAGATGAATTTCAGCCATTTTAGTCATACAAAGGTATATTCGCTGAAGCAATTAATATGGACATTATTTCTCAATCTGTTACAAAGACCGATAACAAAACACTGTGTAGTATCAGTTAAAACAAACATGTTATATTATAAGGAGAGGGTTTTCTCTGAGTTCTTGGTAAATGGCGAGAAGAGATCGGGTCATCTGCCCCGTGGACGTGCCGTCGCCAAACACCCCTGAGATTCGACTTTGCTGGATCTGCGGTAACAGGCGCTGAGAGGAAGAGGAGGGGGACAAAAAAGAAAAGATCACCAAGATAAGTTAGATTTAAGAACAGTAATATTCATTGACAAAAAACTGGTGCATCAATGTGCTCTTATAAAAGTCTTGAGCTGAATGGGTTTAAAAACATGTTACAATGCATTTGCTTCTCCATTCGGTTTATGGGCTAACTGTTCTGTTAATGAATGTAACTGCTTATTAAAAAGGACAGATTGTAAGGTGTTGAGAATAAACCGTTAGTCGCAGCCCATTGTGAACAAAATGAGGAACATGTAGGTCGTACCTCGGTCCGCTGAAGTGCCCGTCTCAAACCTGAGCTCTGGACCCTCTTTGTGGAAGCAGCGCTCTCAGGAGCTCTCTGCAGCAGAGCCTGTGTTCAGGAACAAAGCAGAAGATGAAAGGGAAGAGATTTCAAATAAAACCCTGCGAGCAAGGACATAAAACAGGATTCTAGTTAAGCCTAGTTAAATGTTACAGCTAGAATCATTAAAAAATTGCGTTGTCTGACCGAACGACAAAGAGCTTTTAAATAGCCAAAATAAAATGTCTTTTGCAACAAAAGGTGGTGGAATAAAACGAGCTCTACTGCATTAACAAGTATTTTATACAGTTTTTTCTGTAGAGCACACAAAAAGCTGCAGGGGGTTCATCTCTCAGCTTGAACCCAACTCTTTGATTTTTATTTCCCTGCTTTCAGTTCAGATCACAGCAGAGCACCAACTAATGCAAGCTGTGTGGTCCATGTTTGTTATGGAATCAAGATTATCCAGAAAACGGTGGTGCAGTGGGTGGCATTATATCCTCACAGCAAGAGGGTTCTTGGTTTGAATCCCAGTTTGATCGGGGTCTTTCTCTGAGTTTGCATGTTCTCCAAGTGTCTGCCTGGGTTTTTTCCAGGTACTCTGGCTTTCTCAGATTATGTTTTTCCTCCAGTCTGACCATACAGATTTGTCCATTCTCAATGTGTGTGTGTTTGTGTGTGTACCTGAATCCGGTGCAACACAGCATGGTGCAGTCCACACACTGCTGCAATAGATGAGCTGTCTACCTGAACTTCTATCGTGCTCAGGGACTCCTCCTTCCCCGAGCTCTCCTCCCCTACGTTCACCTGCAGAACAAAGGAGCCACCATGCAACACTTGTCTGTTTTAAACACATGCACAGTACATATATACACAGGGTAAACCTTTATCAATCAGATAAACTTTACCTCTTTAGCACTCAGTTTGACCGTGTCTCCATTTGGACCTCGAGCTTGGACAACAGAGCTGCTCAGTGACGACTTGTCTCCTTGTTGTCCCGTCCTCCCTCCTCCTGGACCTTCAGACAACAGCCAGTCCAGAAGAGCAATGCACAGATTTTGAGGATCTGAAGTTTCCACCAGTGCGTCCCCAAGAAGCTCTGACGACACCCGAATCCTCGCTGAGTACTGCTCAGCCTTCGCTGCACTCTCTCCTCCTCCTCCTCCACCTCGTCCGATACACCGAGTCCGGTGTGAGTTTAGAAAAGCTTGGACGGTATCTGTTGTGTTGTTGCTGGATTGAAATGTGGTGTTTTTGTAGATGGGATGGGTCGTAGGACGGCTCACCTGCAGAGCGTGCAGCCAATCTACCGTAAGTGTGTCCAAGGGCAAACTGATACAACCGCTCTGCAGGTCGGGGAGGTGCGTCATCTCCTCCTCTGCCAGGAGACTCGAGAGAGAGAAGATGAGCGAGCAGGTTAACCTCAAAGGGAAGCATGTGTCGCCTGCAGCTGCGAGGGGTAGCGACACTTCTAATGTTTCTCCTGGATGGAGATCGTGAAATGGGAATGCAAAGTTTGTGGAGGAGCTTTCCCCTCCTGCGCTGGGTGAGTAGGACACAGGAAACACAGTGACGCTCAGTGTCCAGCCCTGCTCCAAAACATAAGGACTGGAATTATCCAGGACACATGTCAGGTTCAGGGAGTCCTTCTGGAGCAACCTGCTCCATCTGGTCATGGCGCGGCATCTAATTTGCTTCTCCTGCATGGGTGGATGTTCGTCACCCTTTGTCCTGGCTGTCAGCAGGAAGCTGACGTTGAGCACCTGATTCAGGTGCCGCAGAATTTGGTTTTTGGATTTGATGTCAGTTTTCAGCGCTGAAACTCTTGAGGAAAGCAAGGAAAACCACATAGATGTCAAGAGAAAACTATAACACATCTGAGGAGCAATTCATTTCATAGTTATATCATAAAATGAATCATGTTACATGTACCTTTCACACACACCCCCGATTGCAGACAGGAGATCCCTGACGCTGCGGCCCCCGTGAGAGGAAGTCTGACTGGACACCCCTACGTCCTCTCGCCCCTCAGGTAAGACAATCCTCTGGAGCTGTCCTCTGACAGACAGCCCCAGCAGCTGAATTCCACCTGGTGCATGAGACACATTTCCAAAGTTAGTCACAGGTCCAACACAGAGGACTAATTTGCCGTGGATGGAAACACAGACAACAATGGGCTCAAGGAACCTTTTAGTTCCTGGACAAAAGATTCCTGGGGCTGAGAGTTCTGGGTACTTTGCCTTGGTAGAGATATGCACTCTACTAGTTTTATTAATTCACACAAGCCTCTGTGAACAATTTTCTGCTTCATAAAACTGACACAGACCCTCGAGATCTCACTTCACAAAAGGTGCGTATCCAGTGTTTAAGTCTCAATTATCAGCTGTCTGTGAGTTCACTTTTAGACTGTGGAGGTGCATTTGTAGAAATCAACACTTCTATGCTCGGCCTGACTCACCTGCCGTGTTGCGTTCAGGTGCAGCCAAGGTCATGACTCCACACACATTCAAACTGGTGGGGCTGTGGAGGGCGGCAGCTGTCTTACTGGATGTCTCCTCATCCCTTTCCTGTCCTTCTCTCCCAGATGATCCCTCTGACAGATCCAGCAGCAACAGGTCTGAACCAGTGCTGTAGTAAAGATGGTGTTCATCCACAGAGCCACACACCACAGGCCCCGGTACACACCCTTCAATAAAACCAGCTGCGCTCCCCGCTCCCTCTGATCCTCCCTTAATAGCCTTCATCAGCACCACTCTCCCTTGTTCCCCCATTGCCACCAAACACTGTGCGTGTCCTGGATCCGTTTCCTTGACAACAGATGCTCCGACAAACACGACTGGCTGCTCGAGGCTATGCAGGACTCGGAGCCGTGATCCTGGGAGACGCAGAGGGAGGAAACACAGGCGTCCATCTGGAAGGCCGCAAAGGATAACTGGTGATTTGGCGAGGGCGACATCAATCCCAAAGAGAAGTTTGAAAAGGACAGGTTCGAGGTGGACATGACTGTCCGATAAGGTGGACGATGGGTCGCCAGAGTGGACACAAGACAGCACAGGCCTCCTTCTCATTCCTGCTCCCTCAGTGTCACCATGTGCACCAGCTGAGACCAGTGGCAGACTGAAGGAACTGAGCAGCTCGTAGCTGCTGGACTGTGCTTGTGTTGGTGTTTTGTACAGACTCAGCAGCCAGGACGTTTCTTTCTGAGAGAGGATCAGGAGCACAGAGCCGACGAGAAGCAGCGAAGACACACCTTCCTCTCCCACAACCAGGGATTCAGAGGAGATCTTCAACTCAGCTGGACGGGAGGAGGCATCAGCCGGGGAGGTTTGAGCCCTGCAGAGGTCAAAGGTCACATCACATGCAAGGCGTTCTACTTAACGGCTAGAAAAACGACTGCGAATGCAGTAAAGTTAGAGAGGTACATACCTGGACAGCAGAAATGGAGGGCTGACACAGTAAACTCCACTGCTGCAGGACACATAGAGGAGCTGTTTGTCATGACTCTCAGACAGATCACTCACAGGAGCAGGGAACTGGAGGACAGCCTGCAACAGAACCACAGCACAGACAAGAGTAATGTATGCATACATACATATGGATATGCATTCACAATAGTATATAATATGGTATGAAGATAAAATGTTATGTAAATGTAGATGAATTTCACAATAAGATGGAACAATATAATGTGTTTACGTTGTACTGATAAGAATTCGAGTACACTCATGTGCAAAGGACATTTTTATGAAAATAATGCTAGTCATGGTGAGTAGTTGTAATAGGAAATAAAGTGCAACATTTATTTTATATTTTGAAAGTTGTAAAAGAGCCAAGAGATGAAAATGAGCTCATTAACTTATTTACAGTATTCTAATTGATTAATGAGCACTGTGCCTATCAAATAAATACATTAAATGATGACTATGATAAAGTGGCTCTATGTGCAGTTGACAAACAGATTTAACTCACAGTGACTTTTCTCTCTTGAGTGTTGAAGACGTAGACTTCCTCGCTGCCTGTGCAGATGAAAACATCTGTCCCCAAACCGAACGTGATCCTCGGTGAGAAAGATGCGTGTATGCAGCCGAACTGTGTCCATGTGTCAACAGCACAGCGTCCGTCCATAACCACAGAAGAAGAGGAGGAGGAGGAGGAGGAAGAGCAGAGTGTAGTGTCGTGTAGTCAGTTAGTTCCTGTGAGCAGGATGAGTGGAGGCTCATTTAAAAGCTGGACTCATATGATCCTGAGACGGTTGTTTACAGAGGAAGTTCCTACCAAGTTCCGCGCGTCAAGTTTTGGACCAATAACAGAAAAGAACTACATTACCCATGAAGCTAGGCGGCGGATGTTGGCTCGGTCCGTAAAATCCCTGCACTCAGGGGAATATAATTGAGAAGATGCTCTGACGTCCGTAAAGTATCATCTAATAAACATGTGGTTGTAGTTTGTTTGTATCTTGTACGGTGGCCGAGAGAGCTCAACGCACTGCAAATGAAGAAAACACCTGCAAATAGACAAAACACGTACAAATTAAGAAAACAACTTCATCAATTTGTGATGTGAAGTTATTGAAGTCTGCTCCTCGTCAGTAGTGATGGAACCTCACAACACATTGGACTACAGTCAGGTTCATAATTTGTTTGGATCCCCTGGAAACATTTCTGGTGCATTTTTCGCAATTTGCAGCGCGTTCCTGTATTTGCATGTGTTGCGACTTTTTTGCACGTGTCGTCAAATTAATGAAGTTGTTTCCTTCATTTTTTACGTTTTTGCATGTATTTTCTTAATTTCAGTACGTGCCCGGTGGAGTACACTAGGTGGCGCACTTCTTCCGAGTTGTCCACCCACCCGCGAAGAAGAGTCATGAGTCGATCCTGGTTTTTCCGCCAATCAGAACAGTCGGAGCGAAGACTTGTGCGAAATTTGAAAAACGGCGACAGTTCGGACTCGCGAAAGAGTAAATATACACAAATCCAACAAAATGGACGCGCTCACGGAAGAGGAGACCAAGATGTATTTCTACGAGAACAGACTGAAAAGCTTCGCGGGCTGGCCCTTCGACGAGGACTGTATGTGCACCCCGCAGAACGTGAGTGGGCGAGCGGCTAACGACGCTAGCTAACACAACAACAGCAGCTCTCAGGCTAGAAAACATACCTATTTCCTCCTGAAATGTAGCGGCTCCAACGGCAGGGCTATCCCGAGCAGATGCTAACCTTATGTTTAACAAATTCACACAGTAGTCACTTAAAGTTGGATGGAGGCTAACCTAGCATAAAGTTTAGCAGGTTGTGTTTAATGTAACATTTAAAGTGTTGTTACTCGTATAGAAGTGTTTGCTGTAGTCTGAGGTCAGCTAAGAAAGAAAGTGCTGTAGCCAGACATTATGTAAAACACAGAGAAATACCTGAAAAGCTAAATATATATGCTGATGTGTGAGGTTTCGTGTTTTTATTGCTGCCAAAACAAAGCTACGTGAAGTAAATATGAAAAGTTATGGTGGGGAAAAAAAGGAAAATAGGCTTGTGGGTGATGTCATACAGTTCTATCACAGTCCTGCCCTACATAGGTTTTCCTCAACTCTAAAATTGTAACAGTTTTTTAAAAGTACTGTCTATTAGACATTTACAAATTGTGATTTGTTCAACCAGTGAAGTGTTAATCCTGTCTTCATCATGATAGACTGTGTTACTTTTATTTTCCACATTGTTGTTTTGTCTGACCAACAATCCGTAAACCCACAGATGCTCAATTTAACATGTTATAGAGCAGAACAGATCGGTGACCCTCATTAAACAGACAGACATCTTGAAAGCTCACCTAACTGTTGTTGTCCTTAGTCTTTAACCTGACATCAATCATGGTCTTTAAACTGTCATAAAACAATGAAAATGGCCTCACAATGATCTAGAACTGAATCTAAAATCTTCAGAGACATCTCAAAACACACAAATATTAATTTGTAACAGGATATAAAACAGGGAAAACTATGTATGTATAACTATCTAGCAACTATGCATGTGTGAAAAGCTGGAACTAGAAGATATTTTGTTTTGGGAAACAGTTGATTATCAAGATATTTGCTGGTTTGTTTTCCGTGGTTAGATTTATAGAACAATCAAGTTGATGATTCATTTTGTGTCTTTGAAACAAGCAGTTACAAAATGCCAGTTTTAAAAAATTGATCACTTGTTTTTCCAGATGGCCAAAGCTGGTTTCATTCACACCCCCTCAGACAACAGCCCAGACATCGCCATGTGTTTCTTCTGCCTCAAAGAGCTGGAGGGCTGGGAGCCAGAGGATGATCCAGAGTAAGATAGTAACCATATTACCAGGCTCATGGGTCACAAAAGCAAATAACACCACATATTTCCTATCAATTTCAGTTTATCTAATTTTCCTAATTAATCTTTATTGAGCAGCTTAAAAACCCACTTACATTAACACATTCTGAGGCAGCGGAATTTAACTTAAAAGTCATCTCTTTCTCATTATCTCCTCTTTGGCTGGCTGACTAAAATCCTCCTGTGTGGGCTTTGTAGTGATAGAAACAAACTCAACAAATAAAGTGAAGTACTCGACAGGGGCAGAATTGTTTCATGGAGAGTAGAAGCTGTTTACTCCCAACAGAACAGTTTAATGATATTATATATAATGTAGTAAAGCACATATCCCCTCCCTCTTTATTTGCTGTGTGACAGTTAACTTGTCTTCACTGTTCCAGTGAAATGTTCCACATGTTGTCATGATTCAATCACATTTCTGTGTTACATGAATCTGTTTGTGGCTCATACAACATTAACCATCTGAACTATTTGTAGCTCTGTAAATAGGTTTAAAGTCATGGTAATTGAAACATCACAGTTTGAATTACTGTGAAATTGTCACAAAATAGTTTGTACTATTATAGTCTTTTCTCTATAGGGAGCAAATTCTTTGGATTACATTAGGACCACAGTCGGCATCTCCAAGTTTACTGAAACATTCTGTCTAAGTGTTTATTGTTTAACACATCTATGTTTCCAGTGCGGCCATTCTCATGTCTGTTTTACATGGTAAGATATACATTCATGGCTCATGGTCCATGAATGTAAATATTTGTTTCCTCCTAAAGGTTTACACCCTCGTCACTGTTTTGTTTCCAGAAAGGAGCACAAGTCCCATTCACCCTCCTGCCACTTCATTACCCTGAAGAAGAAAGTAGAGGAGCTCACTGTGGAGGAATTCTTCAAACTACAGAAGGAGAGGCACAAATTCATCATTGTAAGTTCTTCCGAGGGCTCCGCCACTTTCAAATTACTGACTTGCATAACACATGTTGAGCAACTGTTTAAGTCACATAGCTAACATATTTTCCTACTCTGTTCTTTTATCTTTTGTTTAGAGGACATGTCAAGTGCCTTAATCGCACAGACAGAGCAAGTAACAGAAAAACAAGACCTTGTCTTTTCCTCTGCCAAAGTTATGTTTTCACCCCTGTCCGTTTGTTTGTTGGTTGTTTTGTTTGTTTGTAAGCAAGAATGCACAAAACAACCAGACAGATTTCCACAAAACTTGTAAGAATGTGGTTTGGGTCAGAGAAGAATCCATTTAGTTTTGGAGACGTGGGCCAGATCCCAAATTTTCTAGGACATTTTTCAATGAGTGTCATTCTAGTTATTTCTGACTCTTTACTTTTCCTCCAATCACAGAACAAATCCTGCAACGAGGCCATCACCAAGTTTGAAGAGGCGGCCAAACTGAGAAGATCAGATATCATCAACACGGCCATGGGAGAGGAGTGACGGACTGGCTCCTGATTTTCCTCACCGAACTGCTTTCCGTGTTTCTTTCGTGTGTTTGTCTCTGTGATATATCTGTCTCTTTCATTGTCTGTTATTCATTAAACCTCTTTTAATTTACCGACGTGTAACATTTTGTGTCTTAAAATATGTATTATGTGAATGCGGAAGATATAAGAATAAGATACATTTAAAGACAATTATCAGTTAATTACCAATTTATTGTTCTGTAGGAAACAAAACTGAACTGTCCAGCAATTGTCTCCTTTTCCAAATTTTTCTACAATCAGAAAGCAATTTGGAAGACATAAATTCTATATTTGCGGATTCTTGGTGTAAGGCTTCTGTCATGAAAAGAAAGATGAACGAAACACGTCCAGAAACCAGCTGACATGCAGTGCAGAGGTGTTGCAGTAAATGTTTTATGATAAATATCACATTATTATTTCTTTAAAGAAGGAATTTTGCTCTCAGACGAAATATTTGTGTTTTATTTGTAACGAATATAAAATTGTGGCAGCTCCACACACAGTAACACTCACAATGAGAGGTCCATATAAAGACTGAAACACATCAGACCGGTGGGAGGAGTTGGCTCCTGTGCGATCTGACATTGTTCCCATGTGTCACTTTATCAGTCTCCCACCATTTGCTGCGTAAACGTGCGGGTCTCCCTCGGATTCAAGTCCCTCCCACGCAGACAGAAGCGGCGGCTGTTCCCATCCCTGTGAGTCTCCGTGCCGTGAACCACTCAGTTAAGAATGAGTAGATCTCCATCCATCCACTCTGTACATCCTCACCTCTGTCTGGAGAGCAAAGCGTGTGGATAACCTCAGCGGTGCTTTTGGCACAGGCGCAGCGCGCTTCTCCACATCCGGCGATGAGCGCGTAAAGAGCGGATCAGTAAGACGCAGCTGCAGTTGACGCCTTCGCCGTTACGCGCCCGGTCAGAATGAGGGTAACCTTTGGCTCTCTGGTGGTCGTAGCAGGCATCTGTGGTCTCCTCAGCTACGCTTTCCTGGCCACTTCCCTCGGAACAGAGTACTGGTACATTATAGGGATGAACCCCATGAACATGAGCGACCTGGAGCACGTGAGCTTCCACTATGGACTGTGGACTATAAACGAAGGTTGGGCTCTAATTTTACATAACTTTATTTAAAAATAACCCAGTCATTGATGGAGTGAAATTGCAAAATTACTTATTTCAATTGTAACATCCAGGTGGGAAGATGGACGAAGACCTTATGGACTCTTTCAAAGCTGACTACTTCAGATACTCTGACACTGAGCTGCTCATGCTGAGTAAGTCTCTGCTCCAGCTTTGATTCAGCTTCATTTGTATAGTTGTTCAATGTTATAGAGAAACCCAACAGTTCCCAAATATCAATACTAGCAGTACTAGTTTATAGTAATAGTAATACTATGAACCCCTAATGATTTAATTTTCAAGACTTAACTCAACAGGTGTGTGTGTGTGTGTGTGTGTGTGTGTGTGTGTGTGTGTGTGTGTGTGTTTTTGCGCGCAGACATGCACAGTGCTATAGTGGTTGTGCTCACCCTCAGCCTGGTCCTCCTGCTGTTCGGAGGTATCTGCGCGCTGGTCAGCTCCCTGGCTCGGAGTCCTGTGCTCCTCACCAGCTCGGCTTCCTACTTCTTCATCTGCAGTAAGTCCAGCTTTCATTCCTTCACTCAGTAGAGTGATCCCCGACATTCCATCCATCCTCAGCCGAAGACCAATATGACAAAAGTCCCCTCTGTTTCACCTGCAGTGTTTGGACTTGTAGGCGATGTCAGTAAGGTGGTTATGAGGTCATTAATGTGCGTGAGAAGGGAAACATTGCAGAGGTTATTTGGTGATAAATACTTCCATTCAACCGATCACTAAGATCAACCTTGTGTACCTATTACTACTGGCAATACTTAAAGGTCATGTTGCAGCTGTAAAACTGTAAAAACTACTGAAGAGGATTCATCAGGAGTGTGTGTTCTATCTCTGTGGTTTACATTGTAACTACAGTCTAGTGTCAGTGGTGCCTGTGCATAGAAAATGACTCTCCCTGCTTTAAAATCTGAATAAGCAGATATTTGTGTGTGTGTGTATTGCTATGGAAACAACTGTGACCAAAACTTCCATCTGCCTGGCGTCTGTATTCATTTCATACTTTCTGTAATTTAACATTGTTTGTATGGGAAACTTGGAGACGACACTTATTAAATCCTCTAAAAAAACAACAACAACAAAACAACTGAACAGACAAAGGACCGACTGTGTGTGTCTTTTAGAAGTCGTGCAGAAATATGAGCATATGGCAACATAACAACATTAAATCATGTCCAGTGCAATAGATGATCTGTTTTGTGTAATATTAGACACAATTTCTTAAATTTAATAAATACTTTTGTTAATATTTAGTTACAATTTATATGGAATCGCTGTTTTTTTACAACATGAGTCTTTAAACAATAACAAGATATTTACTTCCGCCGAGGAGATTATGTTTGCGTCTGTTATTAAGCAGGATTACACACAAACCACTTGATGGATTACCATGAAACTTGATGGAAGGATGTGGTATAGATCAGGAACGAACCCATTACATTTAGGGCCAGATAATTTATGGATTTTGCTGAAAGAAATCAGGCCTGTTTAGTGGACTGATATTCATGAGTGTGAGAAATTTGGTACAGACTTAAATAAATATCAGAATCTACTGAATTTAAATGTGGTGTCATAAGCGTGGGCGGTACTGAGTGACATTCTAGTTTCATATTGTAACAATGGAGCTGCCCCCACAACTAAATGATTAAATCAAAGCCATAATAAATGTGCGCAAAACTACGACTGTAATACTGTATTTTCAAATAGAAGCTTGTTTCTGCGGTTGTTCTTTTTGGCTGCAGTTTAAAAAATTGTTAATTCTCGACAAACACGGATGTTTTCCTCCCACCGCCTCACACAGAAATAATGAAACTTCTCACTATGTTTCATTCCTAAAATGGACGAGTTCCCGTCCCAGCACTTATCACGCTGAGACGTTTACCCCGAGGTGACGTACAGCTGAGCCAACCATTATCCATTAAGACACCGCATACTCAACAGAGCTGACGGAGAATGATGCACTAACAAGATGAAGACAGCAGTGCAGATATTGCTGCTGTCTTGTTATTTACAACCTGATTATCTGACCCAAGTTCACTGTCATAATCAGAACAAGCAGAGCCGTCAGCGTCAGTCGGATTCAATTCGTAATAAACTCACTTTTGAGTTTTCTTTTCTTCTGGTGTGTGTTTTCCATCATGAATCTACTACCACACATCCAACTTGATAATGATCTGACCATCCGACAAATCATGTCAATTTGGGTCATTGGGGAAAATGACTTTACCCCTAACTTCGTCTGCACCATTATGTTAACCTGGGTATTTACAGTTATCAAGTTATCGGTCCGTGGATTAACGCGACGAGCTCTTCCCTCTGGATCTCCACCTTATGACCTTCATAAAGACGAGCTTTGTGACGGATGAACACTTACCTAAAAAGACCCTTTATACGGTCTCCTTAATAAGCAGCACATGGTAAAGTGTTGAATCTAATGATCGCTTGAATTAGATTGGAGTCATCTTGTGAACTTGTTGACCGCCCAACTTTTAGGCTATCCGGGACAGGCCCTGCTTTCTTTTTGCTGTCGCCTTTGTCCTGTTTGTCGTTCAGCCTTTTATAGTCCCTTAAATCATATTACCTGCATCCTCCGTCATGTATTATGAGAATAAACCTCAACACAAACTGGAAATGTCACTTTATAGAGTGTTTACCTCCTCCAAAGCCCAACAGTCCCTTTATCAAACCAGATTTAAATTCACTAGATCCAGATTTTTATTTGCATCTGCACACAGTTGCACACACTCGTAAATATCGGTCTCCTAAATATTTTTTTTCATTAAGATCCATGAATTATTCTCTGAGAAATCAATACAAATGTTGAAAAACGTCTTATCTTACAAAAGAAATTCCTGGATCCGGAACAAAATTGAATGCACTTTTCCCTGACCCATACCAGATCCTTCCACTAAGTTTGTCAGTAATCCATCCAGTAGTTTTTGTGTAATCTTGCGGAGTATAGTCAAAACCTTGTTGAAGGTAATTATGTGCTAACGCCCACATTCAGGGGGTGAGACTGAAGGTGAGATCGGACCTTATTACAACACTTATGTGTTTGAAGAAACAGACACACGTGTATGACTCCACACACACACACACACACACACACACACACACACACACACATCACAGTGACAACATTCATTTTCTGTTCATTTCTTTGTTCTGTATTCGTTGTAATGCTCCAACCATTAAACAGCCCAGTGTGAATTAGCCTGAGCTCCCTGCAGGGTCGTTCCGCTGAGCGCTTCATTTTCAGTGTAACTCACTTTCTGAGATTTCCTCTGAAAGGAGAACAGACGCACATAATGTGAAGTCATTAGTATTGTATCAATGATAGCATGCATTTTTGTTAGGATTATTATTATTATTATTGCTGTTCTTATCTATACTCTAGTGCCTGGAAGTTAAAAGAATAAAATGTGACTAATTACAGTAACAGCACCAGAAGAGAAAGATGTAAAAACTGTTAGTTTAAGTATTATTTGCTTAAGTAGTAGTTTTTGAAGTAGTAATGGTAGTAAATGTAGAATTAGTAGATTTGATTGAAAGCAATTAAATCATGTGTAAAATGTCCATAAACAAGAAAGAGTCTACAGAGACACAAGCAGCTCTAGTAACGTCAATCTGCTCAATATAAATACAGGTTAAAAAAACAATAGAATAAAAATAAAATAGGATAAAATAGGATAAAATAGAGTAAACTGGACTGTATAACAACCAAAGTATATAATATAATGTAATAGCACTTTTAACAATAACAAAAAAGACAGAAATCAGATAAAAACGAAATAAATATATAATACACAACACAATCACACATTGAAATATAATATACACATCATAATCAAAGAGTAAAACCATTCTCTGATTTGTTTGAGAACAGTTAGACCCAAAGATGACTAGTAGCAAGATGGACCATTTGACACTTTGGCAATGATGGCGCTAAATGAAAAGTCAGTGGATCGTGAAAGGTTTTGTGTTCCATGAAAAACTCTATCATATTACCATCCAAATAATGACTAACACATTTCAGTGTAGACCTAAATCGTCCATCTAATTTCCCAAAAAGGCCAGATCACAAACACCAACATTTCCTTCAGTAGTACTTCGTTCAGTATAATGGAGCCGTTTCCATTTTCCCCTCCCTCGGTCGTCTTCTCTCCACAGTCAACTGCATAAAAATGAGACATCAGACGCAGCTTCCTCATCATTCCCCGAACTCACAGCTCCTCGGGGTGTAATCGTAATGAAATGAATATTTTCTCTCTCCCTGGGTAGCCCCTGCACTGCACTTGCATCCCCTTAAAAACCAATAGCGGGCAGATCAAAATTAAAAGGGTTTCCAATGGCAACACTGTGAAACTTGTGAGGACTGTGCGGTTGTGTGTGTCAGTGTGGTCTCTGCTGACTGCGATGTTGTGTATAACGGGACAACACATGCGTCAGTGTTTCCTGTGTCTCACAATATGAGATTTTGGGGAAGCTAATGGCTCCCTGTTATTGCTGTTTTATTGATGAGCTCTCAGTGCACAGCTCCGAGTGGTGTGAATTTCCACTTCGTAAGTGCTGGAGACCAACAGGCAGTTTTCTTGCCTCAAAATGTGTTTATACCTAAAAAAACATTAGATATTTAATGTATGTGGTGCAGTGGTTAACCTCACTGGTTTGAATCCCAGTTTAGCCAGAGTGTTTCTGTTTCTGTCTGTGTGGGTTTTCCGCGCTAAGCGTCACTCTTTACATTCTGAGGAAACAACTGTGATTAAGCTTGTTATTGTATAAAAAACACCAGTTTTAATTGTTCAAGACTTTCAGCAGCATTTCTTGACGTGACAAGACAACGAGTCAATAATCCAGCCTCTGTTATGTCTTGATTTAAAGTTAGGTTATGGTCATTTGTTTCTGAAACACTTGAAATCCTGTCTGGGAAAGAAATGTGGTGTCTGTTGCCCTCGCAGGACTGTGATAAACGATGAAATTAAATAAATGGTCAGTTACCTGTCTGTCACTAACCGATGTGCCTGCTCACACCTCACCACTGCACATGGCCTCCGCTGGAGACACATACAAACCAGAGGTCAGCGAGTGAGTCACGGAGAAGTGGGCTTCTAGAGGTTGTGGGTCAGTGAGCCTATTTGAGGGGGGGTGGGATGTATCAGTTATCAAAGTGTAGCCTTCTCTTGCTAACCTCTCCAGGATTACCAACCCCAGCTTTAAGCCAAAATCATGTTCTCCTTCAAAATATACAAGTTCTTTGTCCCAGAATTCATAAACCCACTGAGTTTGTAAACCCGGCTCTGCTTTGACGCCTCTGCTGTGTCGCTCTCTCTCCAGGTCTGCTGACCCTGTGCGGCGTCAGCCTCTACATCGTCTACTCGTACGAGGCCCTGGCAGAGATAGAGCGGCAGGTGGGAGCCGAGGGCCTGGCCTACATTCACACCTCCTTCGGCTGGTCTCTGGGTATGGCCTGGCTCTCCTACATCCTGGAGCTCCTCACCGGTGCTCTGCTGCTCGTCGCTGCACAGATGGTCAAGGTGCAGCACAGCAGTCCCTCCATGGCCTGACACAGGGGGAGCAACACATTCAGAACGGGCACTGAACTGTACCGAGCTGTCAGAGTATGTTGCTGCCATGTGGTTCTATAGCTGGAAAGTATCGCAGCTATGACAACATACAAAGACTGAATTTAAAATCAGTTGAATTTGTTAAAAGGAGTGTTCTGAGTTGTAAATGTCAATATCCTTAAATCCGCTTCAGACTGTAAACTGACTTTCTGGAGAAGTGAAGTGAGTTTCATCCATCTGGCCCGTGGCTCCCTCTTGTGGTTGGAACTTGTATCTGTCCACAACCACACTGTTATAATATATTCTTTGCCAAACTACACATACAAGCTCTCAATTTAAGATCATTTGCTGTTAGGTTTAAGATATAGAAACATCTGTATTTTCACAGTATTCCCCATTGTCTGTATCTGTATTCCTTCAGATTGATTTGATGTCAGGTGTATTTGTTTTGAATGTTTACAGTGTGAAGGTTAAACCTAAAATGTGTTGTACATATCATCGTGCCTTGTTAGCAGCATGTTTTTTTTCTTTTTGAAAAGAGTATTGACTCCATGTGACAACAACAACTTTAAAAGCTTCAATACAGCAAATTACTTCTTTCTCCAACTTCTCGTTGTTTTAACATATTCCTTCAGTTCTCTGGGTTTGATGCACAACAGTTTGTTTCTGTATCGTAGTGTTTTTTCCTGATAACCAGTTACTTTATGTTTTATGAGATATACTTTGTGCTTCCAGCATGTTCTTACAACATTATGTGTGATTGGGCCTGATCCTCAGTTATCATTTGTTTGTATGGCCCTATTGAGAAGTTTGACTTCATCAGACATTGTAGAAAAATGACCCTTGTATGATAAAAGTGAAGCTGATCCTCCTCGTTGGCTGAATGACATTTTTTATTGTTAAATGTGTTTTTACACTAAAGTGGTGACGTGCTTGTCAACATGGTGCGTGACCTTTGTTGATGTCGTCAGTGACATCGAGGCAGGTTTGTGTCCCAGATCAACAGAAGCCCCTGTTACTACGGTAACAGCCACGGCAGTTTACAATTTAAAATAAATGGAGTAATCTCTGTCTGTCGATTTGCTGAAGAAAACACTCGCTCGCTGTGGTCATCAGCAACACTCACGCCAAGCTTGAAGTCAATCAGATGAGATGTTGACAGAGATTTCTCCATTTAAAGTTAGATGTTGTTTATTATTTGTACCTTTTAGCACTAATATTTTTTTATTTACATATTTTATTCCTGTTTATTGTTGTGAATATGTGTGAGCCTTAAATACAAATGCAACAATTGAGGTTCACAAAACTTCAGTTTCTTGAATAGTCAATGATTACAGTATTATATATATATATATATGTATATATTGTAAAAGAAAACAGAGAAATTGAGTCTGTGGTAAAGTGAGTCATGTTTAATGAGAAGAGATGAGATGAGATCATCCATGCTCATTCAAAACATCACAGTGCTTCTAGGAAATGACCCAGCCTGGCAGCCAGTTCATTTATTAGGACATGAAGTAGGCACCAAGGTCCCAACTGTATAAAACAAACGAGTCTTAGATTCAGTTATTTCTTCAAACAGTGTTTAAACAACAGGAAACACTCCAATAAAATGAATAATACATTCACTACATCACTAAAAATAAGCTGGAGCAGAAACCTGACTGGAGACGTCCATCTGCTGCTCAACTCTGATTCTAAGCTTTAGTTTAGCTCAAAAGGAGTTGGACCGTAGACTGTAAATAAAGATGGCCGACATGACGGCTAATAATAAGTGAAGCATCTCGATTGCCACCTGCTGGCTGGCTGCAGTATAAGACCTCCTCGATGTTAGTGGATGGGACATGGACCAAACTAAAAAGTCAAAATACACGTGAAATACATTTTTCTTAAAGATGGCTTCTGTCACTTTAGGTCATTTAAACACTGGTGTTTGTGAAGTGTCAATTTTTCTGGTAAGTTTGGTTTTAGTTTGTCAATAGAAGGTCCCATGATACTAAAACCTCCAACTACAACTCAACAGCACTGCAGTTACTTTAAGGTTGAACGCTCTTTAAGGCAAGGTGATCCACCACACACATTCAAAGAAACATCAGGCCTCATTATAAAAGATTACTTTACAAAAAAATGGAACCAAACAGTTCATCAAATAAATAAATGTTCCTAGAAAATGTAATTTTCTCATATATACATATTACAGATTGTTCCACGTGGCTGTGATCAGGGAAGAACCTCCATCATAATATGGGAGGGGACTGGCTGATGTTTGGCCCAGTGGCCAGTGTCAGTTTGATTTATCCATCTCATCTCAAAATGTGCGTATCGGTTGTTGGGATGAGAAGAAAGAAGCAGATTTGTCAGCTGTCGTTCATTCTTCTGATGCTGGATATTACCCATTAAAGTCCTGATGTTTTCATCCATTTTAATCAAGTTTCTTTCTGGGTGAAGACGACGGCCATTTCTGCGCTTGCTCATTCTCTGATCGCACCGATTTTGGCTCAAGTAACGAGCAGTGACAGATCATCCAAAAAACGCACTTGCACGATACTTCCCACGCTGCCACGGGGAAGTAACTTCCAGCTGAGGAAGAGGGCGCCTTGTGTCAGCCAGGTAAGCACACCTTCCCTGCAAACAGCAGGCCCACGATGGTGAAGAATATGGACAGAACGAAGAGCACGTAGGAGGAGCCCACCACCGTGTTGTTGGGCAGCTTGTAGGGCTGACCTCCAACCTCGTTCATGTAGAAGCCAATGGGGAATATGAGAGCGGCCATACAGAACAGGACCACTGTGACGGGGGGGAAAACAGCAGAGAGAGAGAGAGAGAGAGAGAGAGAGAGAGAATGGCAGAGTCAATGAAGGGCTGCTGAAGTTGATCTGACATGACTGTGACGTTAGTGGTTTGTCTGTCTGCTGAAACCACGGCTCTAAACAGCTTTTTTCAATATTCAATACTTGGTTTCCTTGTTTTGAAAAACATTCAAATTTTAAAATGTGTGTGGAACTAAAAGGCTGCCCTCAGTATTGACGGCCTGTGCATGAGAACTAGCTGCTCTTCTATATATAGAGCCGTGTGAAGCCAGACTCCTGCCACAGCTCTCTCGAACACAGACTCATTTTGTCTAATCTAACCCTAAAAATAGAGGCCGGCCCATCAATTAGAGCTCCTCAGTCACTTTGACGCAATTAGCAGACAGAAAAGAAATGCATTAATGTGGAGTCAGGCTAAGTCCTATTTCTACCACAAGAGATTCTTAAGATGCATTTTACTTCCACGGTCATTTTATAAACTGTAACCGAAGGTTTGGTCTCGAGGTTATTTTCTCCCCTTGGTTGGGTACCAGTTAAAACGTCTTTTGATGTTTAAAAGGCTGATCTCAACTTTCAGTTTATCCTGGATCTTTGAGTATCGTTTGACAAAAGAGAGAAAATCAATGATGTCGACATACAGTGTGGAATGGATACTGCATGAACGTGGAGGGTGCAATTCAATTTGAAAATCCCACTTGTCATTACTGGTTATAATGAAAAAGGATGAAAAGTGAGAGGGAACACCTACTCCCCGTGAAGGCGATCCATCGTGCGTATCGGGTGGCCTCGCGGCGCCAGTGTGACATCACCAGCAGGCCGCAGGTGACGGTGAGGGAGACGATGCCGAGTAGGATGAGGAAGAGCGTGGTGATCCACTCCGGGGGCAGCTGCGGAGGGATGCAGGTCCTTTCTCGACCGTGGATGGTCTGGCATTGGCGGACCAGACCCACGGTCAGAGAGCCTGGATGAAGAAAGACAAGAGGAGGAGAGTTCAAGTTAAAGAAAACTCTTTCTTATTGGATCCTTCAACAAAGCAGCTAAATATGTTTGGGGGTTTATTTCCAATCTTTATTCAAGAGCTTGGTTCTTCATTTTAAGTGCTGGACATAGCCTCAGCAAACTGTGATCAAACTGTGCGCTTGCACTCAGATATGTTGATTTCCTGCACTCCAGCTTCAGCTCTTCTCCTTGCTGCTTCTGTGCGCGTGTGAACGTCTGCTCCCAAATTTGGTCCTCCACGGTTGGATGTTTTTGAGCAACAAGACTGCTAGGTGGAGTGCAGGAAATCTATCCAAGCAACAAAATACCTGAGTGCAAGCGCAGTTTGAGCACAAGCAGAGCAAATCTAAGTGAGAGAAATCTCATCGTGCATTTCCTCCTGCTTAACATACGTAAATCTTTACATGACAAACTCAATCTAATTCACAGCAGCATCTTATGACATAATTTGTCCGTGTGTTGACTGCTCCCAGGAGCCTCTCTGGTACCCCAAAGTGGCCAGGAGCCGAGGCACCGTTGGCATGGAAACAGGCTGATGGGCAGTGCCAGCAGCACCAATGGACCCCCCACCACCACCACCACCACCACCATCCCCCCAGTGATTTACACATGACATCAAACAGCTTCAGGGTCCTGAAGAGATCAATTACCCCACATCATCAAGGCAAGTCACCTGATGGGCTCCCAAAGACACACAAACACTTGGAGCCCGATAGAAACAGCAGCTGCTCGACTCTCCATCCAGACTCCCTGTGCTGGAATCCACCAGGCATCGAGCAAATGAGAGAAATCAAATCCTCCCACTCCTTCATTTATTCTTTTGTCCTGTCTCCCTTCTTTTTCTCCTCTTCCCAGAAATCACTCAGTGCCCAGCAGGCAGACACAGAAGAAAGAGGAAGTCTATCCGTTTCATTTATTGAATTGTAGAATTAACAAGTAATGCAGGAAAACCACAGGAAATATATTTTATATTATAGTCCTACATTTGCATTTAAATGTTAAGGACTTTAATATTTCATGTGTGAAAGGCCATAGGAGAACAATTATGGACGGTTGCAAAAATTTACACTAAACTTTTTTAAGGTTTTATTTCCTGCTCATTCCACAGATTTCTCATCATAATAAACTGAAAAATATTCTCCACCATTATGAGCATATCTCTCCCCTTGTGTCCCTCACGAAAATAAAATCTTCCTCTAAATATTTGATGTTGGCATGGAAATGCTTCAGTTCCTGATCCATGGATCATGGATAGTGCTGCCGGGTGATGATACCAGGACCAGACTAATGGAAACAACAACAGGCCCAAACCACATCCTTCTGCAAGCTGACCTACTCCCCTTACACGCAGGATATCCTGCTCCCTCTCAACACATCCTTTCATACCACAGGGTGGGGGACAATGTAAATAGTGCGATCCCATCCCTTCATCCAGGGATCCACACCAAACCAAAGCTAGTTACAGACTACAAACAGAATGTGTTTTTGCTTCATGTGATTATGGAAAGTAGTTTAACCATCAGATTTAAGAAGGAAACAATGAATGGGACGGCATAAGAATAATATCAAGAAATGAATTGGATCAAAATGAATTGTAAAAGATTATCGGTATATTGCATTTTAATAGATAAAAAACTGGGCCTGGATTCCTTCATTTGACTTTTTTGTGAGACAGTCTCCACACGGCTTCATTTTACAGAAGCCACAACAAGTAGTTATACGTACTTCAAGTATTACTTCAGGTATTACTTTAGGTTTTACTGCTGAACTGTACAGATTATGGACACAGCATACACAGGATTTTGTTTGAGAGATTTTGTTATAGATGAGGACCAGGCATAAGAAAAAGAATGGGTAAGGGGAGTTCTTTTCATTTTGCATTTCAAGAACAGCAAATGTCAAGAATGTGATGAAAGCTGCATCTGTTCAAAAGGAGAAAACACACAAGCTTGGAAGAGGTGGCTGCATTCGTGCAAACTCAAATAACTGGTCATGGGTAAATGTAAAGATATTGATGGTTGCAGCATAAAAGGATGTAGCACACTGGTAGCTCCCATAGCTGCCAGTCACTCCTCTAACTTGTGGAGCAGAGGTAAAGTTAAAGTTTTGTGTTGAGAGGAACATGTGTGAGCTTTTAGAGGAGTTCACCAAACACAGGTTTAAGTCAGCCACTTGACCACACACACACACAAATAGACACTGTATGTCCACACTGGTGCTCAGTTTCCCACTCACACACACTAACACACACAGTGCACACATACTGACCTTGTGTGGAATGAAAGAGCAGCACAGTCAAACAAAGTTACCTGTGTGTTTGAACAGCAGCTGTAACCAACTCTCACCAATGGGGTGATCCTGAAGGATCTTAAAAACGTCTACAGAAGCTCACTCGGAGTGAACTTTGCCACGGTCATGTTATAAGTTGATATTTTTTCCTCCTCTTGTATGAGTTTTAAAAACTTAGAGAGCAAACTATACAGATTTAGCAACTGATTCCGGCTCCGTGCAGAGGCACAGATTGAGAGAAAATCGTCCTGCGTAAACACCGAGCGCTCGCAGGCAAAATAAAATACGTCATGACTGTGCCTGCGGAGTCTGAATTCTCCAGGTGGAAAACAGTTCTCTCCCAGGGGTCCTCATTAAAAGTCACACGTCTTCATTCCCCGACAACACTTCCTGCCATTAGGTAATTACCACTCGGCTAATTAAACAGGAACAAAGGTTCCTTTAGTGTATTAAGTATAGTCATGTCACACCATTGTTTAACATGAGGAACGGCGGCTCAGGGGGAGAGTTCTGAACTTCAGTCCATTCCTGGAATGTGATGATAGAGGAAAAACAAAAAAGAGTCGCTGCGTGATAACTAAAAACAGCTTTTTTACAACAAATGAAATCCTGTAATCCTGCTACATGCTTTTCTCCACTGTAGCGTACGGATGGAGGCTAACAAGAGCATCTACAGTATCTGTACATGTACTGTACTGGTGCTGTTTGTCTGTTGCATCAGTTTTAGTCAATGTTTAGCTTTGGACTTTGCATCTGAATATTTCTCTATTGCAATAATCCAGACGTTGACTGACCAACTGTACAATCAGTGACATGTGGCTTCCTACTATAATGATAATTATAAATCCTCAGTAAATTAGGATTATTACATATTCGGAAACAATCATTTAAATGTATTTAAAGCTCCTGAACAGCTCCTGTTTTGAAAATGTAAATATTAATATCGTTAAATATCAATAACTCAAAATCAAACCGTGAAACTTAAAGTTCACAAATTAAACATTAAACATCCTATTTTACACACTAAAGTCTGTCTCATGTGGGTTGGGGGAGAACTAGATGTTTGAAGTTGCTTCTTTGGACAAATGATAGACGGTTTATAAAGATGGAGGGCACGTCTCCACATCCTCCCACTATCCAGAACGGAAGCCAAAATATCCAGGATATGAACATAGCCATCTTGCATATTTGAAGCAAGAGTCTTTAGCGATCAAGAGATGGAGCCACGGTAGCGAGAACCAGTCGATTCATGCACTCGACCGATCGTGGGGAGAATTCGCTTTAAGTTTTCTGAAGCTGAATTATAATACGTGTGTTTGTGTGTGTGTGTGTGTTGGGGAAATATCCACATTTTTTCCTTACCTTTCTCTCATTTCTGAATTCTTCTTCTTAAATACTCAATACATTCACCCTCACTAGAGAATTAAGAGGAATCACTGCTCATAACCTCTCATCACACATAACCTGTGACGACAGGGATTTATTTCTAAAGGGTCACAAACTAAACAGGTTGACAGTAACTCTCTGATGACTGATGTGTCGACATCATGTGATGTGTCTGATGTCTGATCGGCCTTTGTACAACTTTTGAAACTTTATCAAATGGAAAAACATCCAGGTTAAGATAACAATATTGGTTTAGATCCTATGACAGATGTTATGTTTAGCTCTCCATGCTCCCAGCAGTGACCTCCTCCTCCTCCTCCTCCTATCTCTGGATGAAGAGGTCAGAGGTCAGTGCAGGAGTGTGGACCAATCAGCAACAACCAGCACCTACCAGCTGATTCTCCGGTGTTGATCCAGTCCGGGTTGACGATGCTGGCGATGGCGAAGATGTCCGCAGCGAGGAAGAGGCACCCGGAGATCACGGTGAGTTTATCCATGTCGGTGCGCTCAGGTGCGGGTCACAGTGTTCGTGCGCCTCGGTCCCACCTCCCGGGGACATGGACACGTCAGTGACCTACAGCCCCGGCACAGGTCTCCTCATCCCGGTGACGATGATGATGATGATGATGATGACGATGATAATGATGATGATGAGGGGGTCGGTCCACTACTCGTCCTCGCATCTCGCTTGAGCCCGTGCGGGGAGACTCCCTTCTCCAGCCCGGAGGGTGAGGACCGCTGCCCGGGTTTGAGGATCACCTATCCCCGCCGGGTCCTCCACAGCATCCCCGTGATAAATCCCCAAAAAACACCTCAACTTTAAATTCTGCTCAAATCTCCACATGAGAGATTTTGCTTCACGCATGCACGCTACTTATTTTCTGCAGAGATCGAGCCCCCGGTCCGCTGCACGCACACAGACCGAAACCAGCAGCCATGTCCACACTTCAACTCAACCTGAGATTATAATCCCGTCATCCATCATCTGAGTTTCCGTCGGTTTGCTCCTTTAAACCTGAAAAACTCAAGAGTCTGTGATCCACAGACGATGCTGTCCTCTCACTGCAAACTCACATCCACTGAGCTCACGTCTGTAGCAGCCAAGTCTCGCGAGAAGATCCGCAACTCCTGCCACCTCTGGCATCTCCATAAATTATGCAACCGTTTCAATGAGCTGCAGGGAAAAGCTCAGATTGTGCATTTACCTCCTCACGCTCATTCAGTAAAAACCTTCAAATTGATAGCTGTCTTTTTCATGAGCTTCTTCTACACTCAACTGTCCACTTACTTGTTTGTTCTGGAGCTTTCAGCCACATCACGGTGCTCTCGCCACCCGAGTTGAAAAACATTAGTGGTGATGGAGATGATGATTTTAAAATTGGTCCACGACTTCAAAGCATTTCTTGGACTTCTCCTTAATATTGCCTTGATTGCTTGTTCGTACTTAAATTTGGTTGAAAGCTCCAGAGCCAGCAAGTAAGTGGACCTTTGATTGACACAATTTATCAGCCGCTTATTTCCAAGGTTGTAAATGACAGATTCTGAAGGTGAACTGTCGAGGAGAGATGACATGTTGGGGCGGGAAGTCTTCTGGTTTCTGTCTCAAGTTTGACAAATCACATTTGAGCAGATCAGAATTGTCCAGATGGAGAGCCGAGCACATTGACCGAAAGCCCCAAAATACTAGTCCTCGCCCCCAGAGGCTAATTTATCAACAGACGATAGCAGATGGGCTCCAAGATTGAAAATAACCAAGCGAAAAAGTCAAACATTTTATAGCATCAAGACACCAACAAATCAATACAATTCATACCACTGTGTATGGTTGATAGAATTTCTTTATTAATTTACATCAGCTGTACAGTAAATGTGGACAGATGAGTGGAGCACAACATTGTGATGCGCCAGAGCAGCATCGACTATATACTGTGACAACACCAATGAAGAGCCAGTGCTGTTATGGCATTATAGCGCTCAGTACAACAGCAATGCAAAGTGTGGAGAAGACTTCCTGTCAGAATATGGAGGGGACAAAATTTGCTTTGCCGTTATAGATGGATGAAGTACGAGGTGACAGCTTTAGATCTCGTCCACGAAGGGTGTGTTTACGAGGTTGCCGCTGGACGCCATGGTCTTCTTTCCAGACACAAATTTGCTGGCAGCCTTGAAATGAAACACAGAAAATATAACACAATTTTTACATAATGTCATGTTTCACATTTAACTACTGTTTCATTTCATTTCAAGCATCAAAAGAATTTGCCCAAATGAGTAAATGAAAAATAATTTAAGAAAAAACACATCTTTGGGCCAAATTATCTCTTTATACAACGCCCTACGTCGAATTTGAGCCTCAGTACAAAAAAAGCTGAGATGGTCCTGTTTAACATGCAATATGCAAGTGCCTTCAAATTTAAGAAAACATGTACAAAAAAATTTAATAAATAGTCGAAGTACATCTTCTATTGCATTAAAATAAACTTTTAACCCATCATAGGATTACTGACTGATTTATCTAAGTCGGTAATAAATTACTACTTAATCATAACATCGACCAAACGTCTTACATTGGAGACATCAGTCAAGGAGACGTTGTCGATGTTCTTGATGATTTCCTCGGGGGGGACGTAGGATCCCTCAGTCAGAGACTGAGTGCACAGGGCCTCCAGGAAACCCTCTGAAGTCTCCAGAGACATCAGGTACTGCCCCTTCAGCTGAGCCCTGAGGGGCAAACAAAGACAGTTCCAGCATCAGCCACAACAGTTCAAACTCAGCAAGGACAATATTTAATATAGAGAAAAAAACAACAGCAAATGAGGCTCATTTATGTCCAATGTTAGACATGGATATGAAAACGACCCCATTTCAGTGGTGTTTACTGTCAACAGAAATAGAAACATCATCTTTGTTCACAATGTCTTGATCATCTGTCTTTGTGTCTTACTTGGCCCGAGTGAGGTCGGCAGCTGTGACTCCACCATCAGCGACATTCTTCACCTCGGCAACAGCCGCCTTGATCACCTGCAGAGGTCAAGTCAAGATACAGTATTTCACTACTTTGTATTAAGATTAGGTTGTGGTGGCAAACTCCTGTCGTGACTGTGGGATACTCACATCACCAGCATCTGCAAACTGGGAAATGGTGTAGACCCCAAACAGACCAGAGTCGGAGTAGCTTGCATTAAAAGCATTGACCTGTTCAAAAAAAGAGAAAATGTGGGGTGGGGGGGGTTTGTTAAGCCACTTGTCCACGGGTAAAAGAAAAACAGGTTTTAGAAGGTTTACCTGTGTTTTTAAAAACCCTCGCTACTTTTGGTGTTAAATGGATATTACAGGCACTGTTGCAAATATGGTTAACATGGTAACATGCACACACACTCTTCTATAGGTACTGCCAGGGCGCCATGTTAAGCCAGGGAAAGCCCTGTAGTCATTTACAAGTTTCCATGAGGAGCTGACAAACCACTTACATCAAAGGGGTCAGCAGTTGCCTTGGCAACCCCTTGGATCAGTTTGCTGGTAGCGTTGGACCCCCTCTTGACATGTGGACCAGCTCCCAGTAAATGCTGCAGCACACTGAAGGCCACAGCCTCACCGGTGCCTGCCGCTGCCGACTGGCTCACCACCGCTGAGTGCACCAAACTGGCGAGGCTGGCCAGACGGGCCTCACCTGGAGAGAGACAGGAGGAGAAAAGACAGGGAGGAATATAGAATCTCTTACTTTCTTTGCTCGGAAGTTTTTTTACTTTTTTATGAGACAGGTCCAGCTCACCTCCACGATACTGAGCCGTGGCTCCTGTGGTGCCTGCTCCGCTGCGGATGTTGAGGAATTGCTCTCCGACTTGCTTCAGCACAGCATGGTCAACACCTGGAGGAGAGGTGAACACCATAAACCTAATGGTCTTCAACACAGAGCACTTTAATGGCCACATCCATTAAGATGGTCCCTTACCAAGTCCCACAAGGGCCATCCTTGCACTCGTGAAATTATTCTGGACAAACTGGTGCAGCTGGAGGAAAATGCAAACATTAGAAAAATGGGAATGCATTTTAAAACAGTCTTAACAGAATAAACACTGGAGAAGTACTCACATGCTCAGACTTGATGTGGCCGACCATGTGGTCTGGGCAGTACAGAGAGTTAGACAGGGCGTTCTTGTAGGCGGCTTCATGGAGAGCTTCAATCACAGCTAGAAAAAAAGAAAGAGGCGTCATCATTAACTGCAATATTCATGATGTTGAAGCTAAGAGATCATCTCAAGTGATAAACTATTAAATAAGTCTGTATGATAGAGACTCCAGAGACACTGACTGAAGCTAATATCAGCTATTTTCATCACTTGAGTAAATTTTTGTGGAAAATAACTACAAAAATAATAATTAATTTTTTCTCCAATAATTAGATTTAAAAAACTTCAATAAACTAGATGCTGGATGCTCAATCATGTCTGCTCTAGTTTACAGTGAGGAGGAAGTTAAGGATTGGAGCTTTAATTGTGGCAGTAAAACCTCTTGCCTTTTAAGAAAGCATTTTCTGACTGGGATTAAATTATAAAATTAAACTGTGTGCACATTGCAGGGGAAATAAAGCCTCTACCCATTTGAGTGCTGTGTGCAGCTTCAGCTTTGTCCATCTTCACTCTGGGTGTGAGGTCAGACACCTCCCAAGGCCGGAACTCTGGGGCTGTGGTCACATTGATCAGATACTCCATCACAGTGTCACTGCAGACAAATAATAAAAAGGAGAGAGAGACGGAGGGCAAAACAAACTGTTATTGATATGACTCCACAGAAACTTTACATTTGTGCTCACAGTAGGAAACTAGCAGTCAAGACTCCAGCTACTGACCTCAGCTGCTTGTTGATTTATAACTGGTGTGAATGCCATATGATCACATAATTGTAATTATTCAAAGACTTACATGTCATCCCTCAAGCAGTCGACAGTGTACATCATGTTCTCTCTGGATGAAGTCACACTGCGGAGGAGTAAAAACATTTAGATAGAAATGCAGAGACTCGTGTACAGTGGTTTGCTGTGACCTCTTTCTTTCTTGATTACTGACCTCAGGCTGCCTCCCACTGCCTCAACTCCACGGCATATCTTGAAAGCTGAAGCTCCTTTGGTTGTCTGAAAAAGTATGTCAATGCTACGATGAGACAGAACCCAGTATTTATTATGTTTATTTTGTTCTAAAGATTTACACATAATATACGGAATATGTACTAGGGTTTGTATATTAGAGCTTGTGCAGTGTCAGAGATGCATAATAGCTAATGATATATTATAAAGACAGAGGACAAGAGGCTTTGTAGATGAATCATACCAGGTTGGAGGCCAGTCGGAGGACGTGGGTGACCCCACTGTTTTCAGGGGTCTCATAACGACAGCCGGCCTTGACAGCCACTCCGATCTTGGAAGCAGGGGAATAGTTCTCAAGTGAGGCGATCACCAGTCCACTGGGCAGTTTGGTGACCTGGACAGATGGAGGCATGACCTTTTCAGACATGACCCGCAGTTTGCCTTTTACAAATGCACAACACAATGGGAGGTCCTTTGCACAGACACATGCACAACAGCTTCACGTCTTCTGCATTATTCAGGCGAGAAGGGAAATCAACTTTTTCACCATGAGACATTAGTTTTCTATTATTTTTGCCTCTGTACCACATTAGAAGAAAAACCAAAATATTTTTTTCTATAAACAACTCGTATCTTCGTTGTCAGACCCAGCACCACACCGCCTTAACCCCACACCTGTCCCCATCACTCCCCAACATACATGGACATCCTGGTAGGAGTGAGCAACCCCAGGAGAGAGCTTTAGCCCTGCCAGGGGCTGGACAAGGGACTGGCCTGTTCTGGCAGCCACATGGAACCGTCTCTGTGGAGGAAAATGAAAAGTCAACCACCACTGACCTGCACGTCCTGCGGATGAAACTTTACGCGTTCGGCAGCCCCGGTGGCCTCCACCTTACGGGCAGCCTGGGCCGCATAAAGCCTCGTCTGGAAAAACAGAGAACATTGGAAGGTGGAACATTAGAACTTATGTGTTGCCGGCTAGTTGTCAGATGTAAAAGCAGTGTGAGAAGGATGGAAAATTAAGAAATGATGCAGTAGGAGCCATGAATGTGGCCATGGATTCAATGTTGGCAGTTATATTAGATTTGTTATCATCTGGTGTTATTTGTTATTGCTTTTTGATATTATGAATCACTATGATCACTGTGAATGTTTCCTGCACGTTTAAAATAAGTTGAGCCAAAATTATCAATATGACCTCTTCTAGATCTCAGCAAATCGTTTTGTTAACGCGTCAGACAAAGTAACTCAAGGCCTTTCTTCAGCCTCTCAGCGACTATTTTGCTTATTCCCTGACATCTCCACAAGTGCATTCAATGGCTTTAGCATTTCTGGAAAGGAAGGAAGAACTGTGATGCTTACAAAATAAAACACAATATTCATTTTGCTCAAGATACTACAGAAGTCCATGTTCTTGTACGTGGTCCTGAACACATTTCAAATAGCTGACAAAACAAACCTCTCCCAAGGATTAATAGCTGTCCTGTAGATTTCAGTTATATCATATGGGTTTCATAAGCTGATGGAATATTTTCAGCGTGAACAGTTCTTTTAAAGTGCTTAGTGGGGGAAAATGGAAATTTAAACTTCTACAGTATATTTCCAAGACAACAGGATAAACTCCATCTGCTGATGAAGGTCATGACTAAATAGAAATGATCAAAAGCTTCATGGGAGCTACTAACTAGAGTGGAGCTTGTTGTCTTTTAGCTACATGACATTTGACATCCTATCTGTCTTTACAAGAAAAGGGGTGACAATATTACGTGATCTACATTTTTAAGTAAAATAAATAAATAAAACATTAAAACTGCAGATCTCTGGTTTATAAGATGATATTATATAAATGTATTACCTACATGAAGTTGTCTTAGTTCCAACACAAAGCACAACGTTTCTCTTGGTTAAAGAAAATGCAAGTGTGTAATATTAACGTGAATAGACTGCTAATAGCCTGAAAACAGAAATTTGAGGTGAGTTGTGTAAGCTGTGGACTGGATGATGCTAAGTCTACCCAAACAGGAAGCTAACTGTTGTGTAGCCTGAGCTAGAAGTTGTGAAGATCCTGGTTTGATTCAAATGTTTTTAATTAAACATACGAGTATTTTTGACAGGACTTCTGATGGTGAAGCGTTATAGTTCTGGTTTAACACAACCGGCTTCATCTGACCGCTTCCTCCTCTGCTCCTCACCGCAGCTCGTCCTGACACGACCCCGTGTTTTCACACCGTCTCTCTCACACACACACAGATAAACTAACGACTGCTTCTGTTTACATCTGATCCGATACTTCAATACTACAACATGTCAGTTTGATGGGTCCTTACCGAGAGCTGACTTATTCCCCGAATCCCCTTCATCTCCCCTCTCTCCTTCACTCAGGACGATGAAGCAATATGGCCGAACTTCAAAGTGCCCTACCCACAATGCACAGCGCGACCCTCGCTCCCCAAAGTACCGCGGAGCCAGCGAGAACGCGCCCTCTGCTGGCGCGGAGGTGAAAAGACCCGACGTAACCCATGTGTTTATAATAAGACCTCACTACACAATACACGGATTTTAACTTCAAAGTTACTAACATCCTTAATCCGAGAGGTAAATTTGACCCCAGGAATTTAAACTCCCGAAACTGACACTAATCGATGTGACTAATATATAATACTAAAATAGACAGGTAAGAAATTCAAGGGAAAAGTTGAATAAATTACTGAAGAAAATCTTATTTAAAAATTTACCAAAATAAAAGCAGAGTGTATAAAATCATATGTAAGTATTGTATTATAGTAAAATGTATGTTTAAATATATGCATATATTATTCGAATTATTATTCTGATACAATACTACTACTACTACTACTAATAACATAGTAATAATAATAATGATGTGTTTTATTGTCGCAGTAGTACTTCCTGTGGTTTCCTGTTGTGCTCCCCAGTGCGCATGTGCATCACCTCACACGTGCAGTAAACGTAGTGACTCCTGCATGTGAACTCCGCGCTGAAACTTTTCCTCAACGCAGCAAGCTGTTATCAACGAATCGAAGCTTTCGTCTCGTCTCCTCTTCATCAGCGGGTGAAACAACAAGTCCTCCGTGAAGCATTTCGCCGAGAGGGCCGGAACAGCAGAAAACCACTTCACCATGGTGAGTGTTAGCTCTGAATGAAGCCCCGTGCTAGCTCACCAGCTAACTGTTAGCACGCCAAAGTGACCAGGCTGCACGGCGAACTGAGCTGAAACTTAAAAACTACATGTTAGTTCACTTTATTAAGCGTTTCCTTGTGGGTAATGTGGTTGTGTTGTTGTGTTTATCATCGGCAGACTGAAGCTCAAGTGAACCCGAAGGCCTACCCGCTGGCCGACGCCACGCTGACCAAGACCATCCTGGACCTGGTGCAGCAAGCCTCCAACTACAAGCAGCTGAGGAAGGGAGCCAACGAGGGTGAGCAGCCAGAACCACATCCAGTCAGAATCAATCAGAAGCTCCTTATATGATCATCGGTGAAACGTGGTGGCCCCACATGTTTACCACAGCTACAACAGACACAACCTCGCTGAGGGTCTTCAACTCGCCATTGTAAATCTGCAACTAGTCATTTATCAATTAGTGATAGAATGGAGAACCATCTCTTTTATAACAGTTCTGTCAGAAGTCAAGGTTTCTGGACAAAGAACCAGTTTTATGAATGAAAATTGATTTATCTGTATAAAAATCCAAATACAGAAAGTCTTCAACTGTATATGTTGGTGATCTACATTGTACTAAAGCAATACAGTGCACGGCATCAGCATACTACATTGTTATCGATGATATCCCAGTGATTTTCCTGGTTGTGGTCAGATCCACTGCAGTGGCCTGATATGAGCCTTTCACAGACTTAACGATATCACTGTTTGTTTGCTGATATGAAAACCGTACAGAACAATGCAGAAAATATGTGGATTTATGTTTATTTCACATATAAATAATAAGATAATAAATGTCAGCAAATATATACATAGAACTAGATTTTAAGAAGTTTATAAATTTCTGTTATGGGAATCTTTGAAATCATAGCCAATTTGATATATGATAATGGCTGATATATCCTTTTCAGCAATGTTTTACTCCGCAATTTTGGTATCTGCAAAAATCCATTTTGGTCTAGTTGTGGTTTATGTGTTCAGCCAGAAAATAACCCAGAATCTGGGGTTGTTAGGCGAATCGATTCTAAATTCAATGGAGAGCTGTCAATGAAGGCGATTTGACATTAGTCCTACTTGTGGAAATGTTGATGCTAAAAACGTCCTCCTCCTCTCCTCTTCTCTTCCAGCCACCAAAACCCTGAACAGAGGCATCTCCGAGTTCATCGTGATGGCTGCTGACGCTGAACCACTGGAGATCATCCTCCACCTGCCACTGCTCTGCGAGGACAAGAACGTCCCGTACGTATTCGTCCGCTCCAAGCAGGCCCTGGGCCGGGCCTGTGGGGTGTCGCGCCCCGTCATTGCTACCTCGGTCACCATAAAGGAGGGATCTCAGCTCAAGCCCCAGATTCAGTCTGTTCAGACGGCTATTGAGAGACTGCTGGTTTGAGTTCTGTCGCACTGTCGTCTCCTGAAAGAAGAGGAGAATTAATTCCAGTTTGAAAAAAGTCCTGTGTTCTGTTTGATTTAAAACAGTCGTTATGCATGGAGAAGAGATAATGGTGTAATTTTGATTTTTAGGACAATGCATTCACTTCTGTTTATCAGTTTGCATTGACATTGCTTGGTTCTTAATAAAAGCCTCTTTTTTTTGTACTTAAACCTGGTGACTTGTCCATGTAGTTTTTCACGTTATATTCATTTTTGCACATGCTGTGTTGTAAACCTGTTAACTGTATCAGAGGTGTCCTAAATCAATTATGATTAACATTACAAGTGATGAATTTGTGTTGCAGCCAAATACAACAGGAAGGAATTTCCCCTGCAGGGTTTGGGGCCATGTTCTTCTGGCAACAAAATCAGATTCACTGTTGTCTGTTTGAATTGTGGTCAGAGACAGTTGGGTGTAGAAGTGTTTGCTACCAACATACAGCCTCACTTTTTCTGTCTCTATTTAGAATCCAATATTGACTTCATTATACATAACATAAAAAGAACTGGAGCAGTAACATAAGGTCTTCCTGTAAATGACTAGTTACTAAAAGGGATTTGAGGAAATATTGTTAAATGTGATGCTGCACCAGTGGTAGAAATAGTGATTGACCTACATCCGTGTTGAAGAAGTACTCAGATCCGTTAGTGAAGGTTACCAGTGTACAAATGCTTAATTACATGTAAAATTATCTTGGCAATGAAAAGAATAATTTTTGCAACAAAATGTATTTTATGTAGACTTTATCGCATACTGTCTAATCTTTTTGTGGGACTTTGATCACTTTAATACAACAAACTATTAGGGCCATATCGAAATGAAAAAAATCATGCTATACCATAAGTGGTAAATTAATAAAAAGTCAAAATATTAAAAGAATAAAGTTGTAGTTTAAGGTTAAGATAGTCGGTATTACCAGGAAAGTATCACTTTTTAGGAAATAAACAGATTATGACTTTATTCTCATAATGCTATGACTATTTTCTCATAATATACTTAGTTATGCTTGTTTCTATCTCTCTGTGTGCTTGTAGTGGATGGGCAGATGGGGAAATGTCATCATGTGGGGGGGGGGGAAATTGAAGCTCCAGGAGAACAGCAGGGAAATCCAAAGTATGGGATGCATATTTGATCATTTATATCATATATAATATGTCATTTTCAGTGTGTTTTCTGGCGCGATAGAAAAAATAGAACAGACGCAGAGCGCGAGCCCATGTGAACAGCCCAATTGAGTAACATGGGGGCGGAAAGGAGGCGGACCCTAACCCTAACCCCCTGGTTCGGCGCGGCGCTTTCGCGACCGGTGTGAACCCGGCGTTACTACTTCTAAAGCCTGCCCTCCCGGTTCCACATCTCCATTCTTACCACAGTGTTTAAATAACTCTACGGCAGCTCTTGAACATCCCCCTTCTCTCTCTCACACACACACACACACACACACACACACACACACACACACACACCCCGACACAAACTCGCACACACACTGACCACGGAGACATCCGCATGTTCTAAAGTTGTCAAACAGTTACGTTTGCTCTTTGCGCACATAACTTGGTTCTGCCTGTGTTTTGCGCAAGGAGCTTTGAGGTGAGATCCGATTTCCAGTGAACTTCGGACTTGGCTTGAACTCATTTGAATCGCGGAGGCAACATTCAGCCATGTCCGACCCACCTGTTGTCATTTGGGAAGACGAAGTCAGAGAGATGCTGACTTACAGCGCCCTGGTGCCGCGCCTGGAAGAGGCTCTGGGTCAGTTCTCCAGGCGGGACAGCGCTGAGGTGATCCAGCCGGTTCGCACCACAGTGGCCCTGCAGAAACACCGCGGGTACGTCTGCTCGTCTTCACTGAAAGTGAATCGTTAACACGCTGCGGTTGCTGCTAACACTTATTCACCTGCACAGGTTCCTGGGGCTGATGCCTACCTACATGGAGAAAGTTGGAGTCCTGAGCACAAAGTTTGTGTGTTTCTACAACAGGGAGGCTGGTTCCACTCTGCCAGCCACGCAGGCCACAGTGGTGCTGCTGGATCCAGAGTATGGGAATGTCAAAGCTGTGAGTAAAACTGGCCCATGCATGAGTGACTCGGACAAAAAGATTAAAACTAGAGCTGAGTGCAAACCTCGGCCAAGGCCCAACTTTCCACTTACCACAATTACATTCACTAGATTGTCACACACACACACACAACAATATCTGTCCCTTAAACATTCCTGATTTCTTTCATCAAGATCGACGAATCATTGTCAGAGAATTCAAGAAAAATGTTGAGAAACACCCTATCTTGCAATGTTAAAGAGAAAGAGAAGCCTGACTCTGCCCCCTGATCAAGACCCACACTACAATTTAATGGGCTCATTTCTGGCTCATACCACATCCACCCAACATGTTTCATGAAAATTGTTTGAGTATTTTTTTTGCGTAATCTTGCTAGCTAAAGAACAAAACCTTCTTGGGGGAGGTAATAAAACATTTTTCTATAACATTTCTACAACCTGCAGGTCATTGATGGAGAGGTCATCACAAGCATGAGGACAGCTGCAGTCTCTGCAATCTCTGCCAAGGTAAAGTGTCAGAGGGCAACAGTTTGAACTGTAAGGCATCTGGGTCAGCCCAGATTCCTCGGGGCTGGGGGGGTTAGCATCATTGCTTCTGAATAATTTTTTAAAAAATGATAAATTTAAGCCATTATTGTGATGACCAGTAGGTAATTTGTAAACCAAAATCATCCAAAAGCCATCCCCTTTAATAACCTGCCAATACTGACATCCCCTATGAGAGAGTGCTTCGTGTGCAGATAGAAAATGTGTGTGTGTCGGTGAGTATCCTATAATTAGAGCTGCTAATAAAAATTTGAGAGGAATGCGCTCTTTGCCTCACTCTCCTTCTCTCTGCTACGCAAACACACAGACCGTCTGTCACAGTCAGATATCCTACTTCTGTCAGTGGCTGTCCATAAAGATTTTAACGTCTTCAGTAGACATGCAGGCAGAATTCAGTATAAACTCAGTAGATATCGCTTTCACATGTTTATGCAACAAGCGTGCAAGCAAACAAGTTGCCTGCTGGTTATGACACACCTTGTTCAGGTTACAATATAAGAAAGGAAACAGATACAAAGGTTAAGCTGTTTAAGCTTCAGTTCTCAGTGGCTGCCTGTGTTCTATTGTTGCTCTATTCTTCTAACTTTGACTCTCTTGGATTTGCCATTGTGTGTTTTCCTTGTGCAGCTGCTGATGCGTCCAGAGGCCGAGGTGCTGGCCATCTTGGGGACCGGCATCCAGGCCCTGAGTCATTACAATGTCTTCACTGAAATGTTCTCCTTTAAAGAGGTACTGTTAGAAAAGTACAAAGGTGTGCTGCTGCCACGTAAGAAAAGAAAAGAAAAAAACAGTGTTGAGTTACCTATTTATTGTTATAGCCAAATGTTTTTCATGCTACAACAAGGTATTTTCCTGACAACATACAAAAACATACCACATTATAAGAGTATACTATTTATCTTGTTATTAAGCTCATTATTCGTGAAAGCTGAGACCAGAGGGACTTAATAGACAGATTTGTAATGTAAAATGTAAAACCTGTTCCTCTGTAACCAGTTAGATATTGACAGAGACACAAACAAACCTTAAGCCGCTCTGCCAACTTTTTACAACTTTTTAAAATTATATTTAAGGTTGTCTGTAGCTCAGCATTTTGGGATGTTGATTTGATTTCTTGTTGGACTGACACCGCTCTTGCTTTAGGTAACTGAACATTTAACAAATTTGTTTACACACCACTACAGTGGAAAGGTAAAGCGGCAGCGTACATTTTAAGTGACATTCCACCGTGACGTAACACATTGGTTAGTGAAGTGACACTGAGAAGCCTCGAGTTATTGTATCTCAGCAAGTGCCACGTTGATTTTTTAAAAACCAGAATGAACCTTAACCCATTTGGCAGTACTAGCTGTCAATCACACTGTATCCATGCCCCATCGGATTCTATGATTTATCATTTATTTGATTCTAAATGGGACCACAATTTACTAAATGAGCATCATGCTGTATTGAAGGAAACTTGAACCTATTGATCGAGACCATAAACTCCTTCGGGAAAATGTTTACTGACATAAATCAAGTGAGAGGTAGGATCGACCAGGAGAGTCGCCTTCTGCTGGTCATTTGTGAGAATACAGGTGTCAAGCAGTTCCTCATGTGCTTCACTCGGACCTGGAGTCGACATCATTGTTTATATACAGTCTATGATTCATTTCCAAGTTTAGATTTGAGCAAAGTGAAAGATTCAAAACCAGCCTGAGCACTGAAATCTGATTTTACATCCTCTCCAGTGCTGCCCAGTGTGTGCAGGCTTATCACGTCCACAATGATGTCCTACATTTTGACTTTCTGGGTCAGTACTGTTGAAATGAGGTCTGTGATTGGTTGATATATTGTTTGTTTGTTTTCTCGTTGTAAACTGTTTCACTCACCCTGGTTCTTCACCCCCAGGTTCGTGTGTGGAGCCACACGGAAGAGAGAGCTGAGAGGTTCAGGGACTCGGTCCGGGGTCCTGTGATGCTTTGTGTCTCAGCAGAGGAGGCGGTGAGGGGAGCGGACGCCATAGTGACAGTAACCAGATCTACTGAGCCGGTACTGTTTGGTCAGTGGGTCAAACCAGGAGCCCACGTGGCAGGTGGGAAGAAAGAATAAACACATTAACAGAAAGAAAGAGGAAATATGTGAGATTAGCACCAATAAAAATGACCCAAACTCAGTGTTTAGGTGTTTTTAAAAAAATTCTGTACATAAACTGTTTCTCTCCTGTTGCTGAGCAGCAGTTGGAGCCTGTAGGCCGGACTGGCGGGAGCTGGACGACGTGTTGATGAAGGAGGCCGTGGTGTACGCTGACAGCAGAGAGGGAGCGATGGCCGAGTCCGGTGACGTCATTCTCTCTGGGGTCAGTCACTTATTGACTGATGTGTGTGTTATTGGTTCCCTTTGCAGAATCTGATTGTGGATTGTCTGGTTTTCAGGCGGAGATGTTTGCAGAGCTTGGAGACGTTATTAATGGGACTAAACCCGCTCACAGAGAGAAGACAACTGTGTTCAAATCCCTCGGTAAGCTCTGCCATCATGTGGAAAGTATTTTTTGGTGTCAGGACAGGTTTTAAATGTTTTCATGATATTCTGTGTGACTGAATTGGTTGTTTTTTATAACAGGAATGGGAGTTGAGGATGCAGTGTCTGCCAAGCTGGTGTTTGACCAATGGAAAGCCAAACACAGCCAACCATGAAGTAACCTTGCTTTGCAGTCTCTGGGTTTTACCCCTGCATCACACAAGCTGAAGTCCTGCTGTATAACCTAACTGATCATCAACATAGAACTGTATATTTAAAGCTGCGGTAACAAGTCGATAGATCATATTGTCAATTAACAGAAAACTTTTCTAAGCATGTTAATGTTTTTCTATAGCATCAAATAACAAAAAAGTAACACTTGAATATACATATGTTATTAGAACTACCTAAAATGACAGAAACTCCGTTTAAGAAAGTCAAAGTATTCACATATACTTTGACTTTTTTGTTTGTGCATGCACCATCTGCTAACATGGAGGAGGCAGGGGTTAATGCCCTCTCCTGCAGCCAGGTACAAGGGGGCGATCAAGATGAGTTGGCTTCACTTATGGTAGCAGTCGTGTTGTCCAATCTTTATATACAGTCTACGAAATGTGTCAACATTTGCTATTTAGCATTGAATGTCACAATTTTCTAATATTTTATGTGCTAAATAAAATTTGTTGCACTCTTAAATCTTACTTCCCTGTACTTTTCTGTGTTTGGACAAAAGATATAAAACACAACAGAGCATTTTCAAAGAATTTATTTGCTTTAAAAAAAAAAATCAGCAAGTTACTATATGAAAATTAAACCACATTTAGCAAGAAATCTGAGTGTGCACTCCCTACGTGCCGTTGAAACACTAATACCATGAGTCCAGATTTAAGGTGGTTGAACAGGGCCCCTATACAGTTTGATCCATGCTCATTTCATAATAAAAGTCATCTGCTGAAGGTCGCATTGAACAACAAAGACAGTAAAAGGAGTAACAACCCTCGAGTGCTGATACGCTGGCTCATAAAACAGTGATAGATGGGGTCACAAGAGCATGGTTGCACACCATTATGCAAACAATGTGAGTGTCTTTTACTTCATTAAAAGCCTGAATGTTCAAAGCGGTTTTAGAGCAAATTGTGAAAATGTGAAATGATAACCGTAACATATAAATAGACAATGAGCCAGCACAACAACTGTGGCGGCAGTGCACCTTCACATGATCAAAACAAGTCAAAAAACACTGTCTTCATTTAACACGTAGTGAGAAGAGAGCAATGTATTCATCTAGAAAGCTTTTAGGAACAAAACAAAATAACTAATAACTCTTGTGTTTTAATTAATACTTCTCTTAGCAGCTGCTACGACGACGGCGCTATGAGTCAATTTAATAATATCAGGGTTAAAACATTTCTTCATAAATGACATTAAATGCAGTTTAAAATAAAAGTAAAGGAAGAAAAAAATTACATTTTAGTGTTTATGGAGTGACTACACAGTGATGACCACTGACTGGGTTTTGGCAGCACCTCAGTCTCATCGGATGACTCGTGTAAACAAAACGGTCCTTCAATCAGCTGACACTTAAAAAAAGGAGAAATTTGAGCTTCTAAAAAACTGTTTCTGAAAAGTTATAATTTCATTAAGGCAGCAGAAATCTCTCGTGTAAGGGATAGAGCGCAGTGCAGGACCTCCTTCTGAACTAGAGTTAAATCTACGGTCATTTCATGATAAATTCACGTTCAAGTAGTGTTTCTTCACAATGTGTTTCTTCTACAATCCTCCTTCTAACTCGTTAATCAATCCCAGATCCCAAATCAAATCCCCCCACCCTCACATTCCCCCCAAGGCCTATAGCAAAATTACTTAATTCCTGTCTATCTGAAAGGGCAACACAGATTTAAGAAACCACCGGTCAGACCTGACTGAGAACCACCAGCGCTTCTTAAATCTGTGACGTTCTTTCAGATGGAAGTCTGATCTACCAGAGCTTCTCCAAACGCAAGGACACAGGGATTGAACAGATATTTGGGGTGAACCCCGATATCATCGTCTTCCCTCTGAGTAGGCGAGTTCTGACTGAAACCATATTTTCTGCTCCACCTTTGTGTCTCCTTTACAAGATTTTGCACTTCCTCCTCCTCTTCTTGACGGGTGGGGGGCACAGCACCGCCCTGATGGCTTCGTCAAACACCGTCTTAAGGCCGCGCTGTGTCAAAGCTGAGCACTCCAGATACTTCACTGAACCTGGTGGCCAAAGGGGAGCGAAACAAAAATCAACAATTCAGCAATTAGATGGATTTCTTTGCACGGGATGATCATAAAGTTCAAAAGTATTATATATATAAATGCTATAACAAAAACTAAATCACAAATTCAAAAAACCTACATTTAAATTCACAACGTCCGAATTTTTAAGATAATCAAGATGATCCATCAACTATTCCCTGAGAAATCAAGGAGAAAGCTAAAAAACGCCTTAACTCACAATGTTAACGACACTGTGTGCTGTCACTACCATCGGACGCTGCATGAATGAGTAAGATGTCATTTCATGCTTGTGTGTGTGGCGGTGGACGTGATGAATTACACATTGTGTATCAACTCCTGTCTCCACTATGTGTCATTAGACACCATTCACCAAACATGCATTTCATGGCTGTGTGTAACTTGCAGACCAGACCATGAATATTTCATGTAAATGGAATGATGGTGAAATGAGGCATATTTCCTGTTGCCAGTATGTAGCAAAAATGACTCCATCAGTTTGAAATATTAACAGTATGCACTCTGATTTAAAAATTGGATTAGTGAACGTGCTGTGCTTGAACTGACTTATTTCTTTAGCCATGGCCAGGCCCTGAGGGTAGATGATGGGCGCCAGTTTCTTCTCCTTGAGCTTTTCGATCGTGTCCTTGTCGTCTCTCAGGTCCAGCTTGGTGCCCACCAGGATGATGGGTGTGTTGGGGCAGTGGTGTCTCACCTCGGGGTACCACTGCAGGAGGGGGACAGAGTCAGAGGCTGCAGGATGCAGATGGACTGGGTGGAATGTGGGTGTGTTGCTACAAGAACAGATTTTTTCCCTCAGTTTCCTGGTTGTCATCCAAACTCGACATGATTTGACCTTTGAGGAACTCGGAGACTCAAACTTCCACCAACACTGAACAGTTCTCAGTGTCATTGTTACGATGTATGGCGTTTACTCCCGTTACTTGACCCACAGAACACCTAAGATTGTCTGTTTCAATTTAAAACGGACATAATCTGCAAACTCTTAACATTCAAATGTCCAAAAGACGACTAAACCTCTATTAAATAAGCTATAACAATATGTTAATTAGGTAAGCTGTTTTGCAATTTTTACTATATATTTGAACCAGATGAAGGATTTTAGCCATGAGACGTCTGGAACTTAAGTTATCAGAGAAGAAAGCTGAGCAAATGATAGCAGCAGCTCAACTTACAGCCACCAGTGTTGGCCAAACAGCTTCACAGAAACACTGAATTTTAAGGTGGACATTTTAAAATTAAATGAATGATATGAAAATAATTTTAGTCTGTATTTTTACCTGATATAATAATCAGGAGGAGACCTCTGTGGATGATAAAGATCCCTGTAAAAAACCCTCTAAACAGTTAACACTGAAAGAAGCCTAATAGGGACCAACTGTCTGCAGTGACAACAATGGTGATCAAGAATACAACTTCCACGTTGCCATGCTTATTCACAACGTCACAAAACTCTGTCTTTTGTTCGTGACACATTGCGTTTAACTTTTATTTCTTTTGTTGCATCATCACAACAACTGGGCTGGTTATAAACTTGTCTCGTTTTTTTATGGCTGTAAGTTTACATCAAAGAGAACATTTAAAATGTTTAGTCCACATTTTGAGTTCATTTTGAATCCCTTAAAGTGCACATCTAGTTTTTCTATCTTTTACTTTCAGAGCTATGTCTGAAAAATGGAAAAATTGTTTGAAATCCTGGCGAGTGGCCAAAATGCCACATCTGGATCTGTGAGTCAGTTCTTTCTCCGCCCAAGCTGATCAGACCATGAAACTTTATGGAAAACAGATCATGAGTATTTGGGATTTGGGGACAGAGGCATTCAAATGATCCTCACTGGCAAAGGCAACACTTTGAAAGATCAGGCTGTTCTCACCTTGGCACGGACGTTTTCAAAGGAAGCTGGACTGACGAGAGAGAAGCAAATCAGAAACACGTCCTGAGGAAGAAATATGACACCATTAGTCGTTACATTAAAAGAGACATACTTTTAATATTAAAGTAAAAGCTTGATGTTTCTGTTCTAAACATTTGATCTTAAGTAACGATTAGAAATAAAAGTTATAAATTAAATCAAAACGATTCACAAATGTAGCTCTGGACTGGTCTTGTTGGTAAAATACAAGCTGACTCCCACTTTCAGCTCCCTGCAAGTCTCTGGCACAAAGACCAGTTTGTTGGTCAAAGGACAAAGAGGCCAAACAAGAGCTCCCTTTCACTTCCTTCAGCCGTCCTTCAGGCAGTGTATAGGTACTGTGGATACAAGGCTCGTCTCTGCTGCGTGCACAGACTCTGCCCTAAGTAATCCAGGCCTGTGAATAACTCCAAATCAACGTGAAAACAGCATTCAGGCCAACATTGTCCGGCTGATACTGGTCTGTGCAGGACAGCAGACAGAGGCAGGCAGTTGTTGCTACGAGTGTGTGTGTGTGTGTGTGCAAATGCAAAAAGTGTACACATACTGTCTGTGGGTAGGAGAGTGGCCTGAGTCTGTCGTAGTCCTCCTGTCCTGCTGTATCCCACAGGCCCAGGTTGACTGGTTTCCCATCAACCATCACATTGGCAGAGTAGTTGTCGAAGCTAATGGAAGAAAGGCGAATATTAGGTTTGTAAAAAAAAAAAGAAAGAAAAACAGCTTGTGTAGACTGCAAATGTCCGATTCAGTTGCTCCAGACGTTTTCGGGAACTTTTCCTGCCAGTCCCAATACAGCAGGACAATGTCTGACAATGTTCATAGTGAGTGAGTGGGCGTGTTGATGATGTTTCTAACACTGAACGGACGCATAACTGGAAGAATACAAAAAGTCAGGATGGAAAAAGAGTTGCCACACACGTAGAATACGGCGCCTAAGATGTTGAGTTGGAAAGACTTGGTGATAAAGGCCGATGCTGGTGTCAATGTGCTGTAAACAACATTAAGTCGTGCGTCTTGCATGCTCTACCCAGACACCACCCCTTGCTTATATGTTCTGCACATTTTCCTGTTGATGTAAACACATCGGACTTGGACAATCTCCTGCTGCGTTCTTCATATACGAAAGACATAATCCGAAAAAACGTCTGGACCAAATTGCCACGGGCGAATCCATGTCTTGAAACGGCTTATGACACATTAAATCTTTGTGTATAATACAGCGAAGAGATGCTGCTTCCTGTCTGGTGGGCGGGCTCCGTCACCTGAACCTCGCTACATCTCTACTACACAGCTGCTCATGAGAGGTGGGTCTGTGTGTTACTTACACGGTGGGGATGTACTCTCCAGGGAAGGCATTGGTAGTGTAGCTGATGAGCAGGCATGTTTTACCCACAGCCCTGGGAGGAGAAAGACAGGAGTAAGAAAATACAATGATAGAAGATTGCTGTTCCAGTTACACTTATTCTGTTAGTTTTAATTGTTAAAGTAAACTCTTGAGTGACACTAAAACAGCAATAAAGTGATATTTATCCTGTGATGCAAGTTTAACGCATCTCCTCTGATTAGGAGGATCAATGGTTAATGACAAGGAACAAGGAAATGGAAATAAACCTTTATCTTTATTGTGGGTGTATCCTTTATTTCAAGAGTGTGTGTGCAGCCTATTACCTCCTTTTAAATATTTAACCCTTCAGGAAGTTAGTGTTAATATTTTAAAAGCTTTTTTTTTTTTTTAAACATGACTGATCAATAACATCTTGGACTATATATACAGTATATATCAACTATATGGATATATGACAAAATACATTGTAGAGGTGAAATACATTGTGTTATTTAATAAATCTGATCATTTATGATTCAGATATTTATTTGTATACATAAAAGATTAAATTTCATCCATTAATGAGAACCATCTAATGCTGTGGTTCTCATACTTTTGCTCGTCATCGACCCCTGAACTGACACAGATAGACCATGGACCCCCCCATTTGACAAGATTATTGCTTTTAGATGTTTTATTACAGGAACGGTACGGAATTTAGCACCAAAATATTCATACATTGGATCAGTGTGTTAGTTATAAATGAAATCACTGTGAAAATAAATGAGTCCCTTTTTTTTGCCGGGGACCCCCCTCAAGGACCCCGGACCCCCCTTTGAGAAGCCCTGACCTCCACACTAAGAGCGTGGCTTATCATAAATCAAAACCGTGAATACTGTAATGTTTTTTGTCTTTTCGCTATCTGTTGTCTTACATGATTATGCTCAGGTTGGCAGCTGCTCTCTTGTCAATGTACACACATATATATTGATATTGTGTTGTCTTGCTATTTGTTTATTGTTGTCGTATTGTTCCTTTTGTGCATTTTAAGAGCTCTTCCTCTTGCTTCTATGTGAGGCTGGCTCTACTTGTGTTTCTATAGTTTCAATGCTCTTATTCATAACATATGCACTTTTATTGCCTGTCCTGGGACTACAGATGAAAATTAGCCAACTCTGGCATATTTAATGTCCCTTTCAAATAAAGTAATAAAGTAAAGTACTTTGAATCTACAATAAAAAATCTTTTCTATAAAAAATCTTTCAGATAAGCATTCCATTCTTCAGTGTATTTCAAAATAAAACGAAAGTAAGCTGCTTTTAATCGTTAGATTTTGCACTACACCTTGTCAGAAAACTATTTTATCATAAACCAGATTAACTAATAATAATTCAAACAAAGCTTTTACACGTTTGACGCATTATAAGTAATGGTGCGTTTGATTGTCGTTATTCCAGTTTGTAATAAAATAAATAACTTATATAGTAGACACAGGATTATTTAGATATGTTATAGTTTGTGAATTCAATATCAAAGTTACTGAGTTCTGCTGTTTGATCCGAGGCTAAAAACAGATGATCGGTGCAAACAACACCCACACACACACATATTTATCTCTTGTTAAATCCAGGACACGCTGAGCTCCCTCCAGTCACACCGAACCGGGGCGTGTGGATCAATCTGTCTGACCCAGCTGAACTGGAGAGCGGGGACACAACAGCAGCTGTCGCCCATGTTGGCTTGTTATCCACGGCCAACTGTTGGGAGCCGGGTCCAACAGCCCGTCGCCGACCGGGCCGAACAAAGCCGGGACATTTTCTAACCGCATCGATGATCAAAGTGAGGATTGAATAAAATGCCAGTTGAACTCACCCGTCCCCCACCACCACACACTTAATGGCCTGCATCGGACCGGCTCGGTGTGCTCCTCGGTTAGCTTAGCGTGCTAACAGATAAGGCCGTCAGCCCCGTGTGGCCTGGAAAGTACAGAGCGAGAGGAATAACGGGACCGCGACCGGAAAGTTCAAATATGTTCGTCTTTTGCGGAGGTAATCCGGTTTGAGTCGTCTTCTCCTCGGCAACAGGAGCCTCCGAAGCACCGGGGCAGTGAACCAGGCAGGGAAACACCCGGGGCAAGACAAAACAACTAGTTTGGAGACAAGATGGTCAAGATTGAGGGAGAGAAAAAACGCCCTCAGTTAGAGAAGCTGCAGCTCCCGAGATCCCTGAGAGTCACATCCGGTCAGAGAGGAGCGTCAAAACCCGCCATCTACCGGCAACAGCACAGAACCACTCATCCACTGGTTATTATCCACACAGAACCCATCATCTACTGGTTATTATCCACACAGAACCCATCATCCACTGGTTATTATCCACACAGAACCCATCATCTACTGGTTATTATCCACACAGAACCACTCATCCACTGGTTATTATCCACACAGAACCACTCATCCACTGGTTATTATCCACACAGAACCAATCATCCACTGGTTATTATCCACACAGAACCACTCATCCACTGGTTATTATCCACACAGAACCCATCATCTACTGGTTATTATCCACACAGAACCCATCATCTACCGGTTATTATCCACACAGAACCCATCATCTACTGGTTATTATCCACACAGAACCCATCATCTACCGGTTATTATCCACACAGAACCCATCATCTACTGGTTATTATCCACACAGAACCCATCATCTACTGGTTATTATCAACACAGAACCCATCATCTACCGGCAACAACACAGAACCCATCATCTACTGGTTATTATCCACACAGAACCCATCATCTACCGGCTGCTGACACAGCTAACCCTAACTCTACCCAAAATAAGAACAGTGATCGTGAAGTAGCGCCACACTGGTTAATGTAGTGATGAAAGAAAAAACATGGAAAACAACAATTCAAATTTTGTACACAACAAAATAATCATATCAAGCATAAGAACAAAAAAAATTCTCATCTTACTTCAATGAATATTTAGACTTAATATATGCCTAACATATGCCTATAATTCTATACTAAAAATACATTAGACTAAAACCTTGTAAGTTATAATTTATTTTGTAATAAATAAGTAATGATAATGCATAGGTGTGTAAGTTGAATTTTAATGTTGCACTTGATCGAAGTGCTGCAGCCCCACAAATGCAGTATCAAATGTGTTTCTATCAATAATCCAATAAAATTGTACATGGCTGTGAAAAGAGCTATTCTGTTGATTTGTTTTTGTAAAATTCTGAAAAGTGGAGGATCTGAACTCTTTAATTACTTGTAATAACGGTTTGGCTTCTTCACGCCTCAGTTTCCTTGTGTCCACTAGAGAGCAGTATAGTACAGTGTTATGAAAAGATTAGAAACCTCCCTGTCTTCATATCGCTGCCTTTTAGTCTCCAGCCATCATCTCTGTAATGGTTTTATTCCTCCATCAATTAATCATTGGCTCCATGGCAACCACTCAGTCCAGCATCCTCTCTCTCTCTCACACACACACACACACACACACACACACACACGCACATACGCACGCGCACACAACCTTGACTCTGGATTATGTTATTGGGGGATTTTTCCAGCAAACAACACATTAACTGGATAAACGTCACCATTAAGTGGGGGGTAAAAGCAGGGCAGAGAGATTAATGAGGGATAAACAGGCCTTTCGTCGCCACATCAGGGAGGCTGTAAAACACAGTGGAGTCACTGCAGGACCTCGGGACGTCAAACTGGGTAAAGACATTAAAGAGGAACGAGGCGTATACAACATATTGCAGAATGAGGAGCATAGCTGTTTTGGCTTTTTTAAATGCTATAAATACAACCAAACATCCAATTGTGACTAGTTCCTCTTGTAATTGTTTCCCCTGCTGTTTGTTTTAAGAGGCCAGAACTTCTTTAAGAGAGTGTTTGTTGGCTTGGCCTTGTTGTGCAGTGTCTCTCCTCTATAGCCGCCCTGAGTCCGTATGCATCTTCCATCAAACCGCAGTTCAGACATTTCCTCGGATCATTATGTGCCACCATTAGTCCTCTAAATAATCACAGGGATTTAATGACCCCTGTCATGAGGCTTTCTCATTTGCGTTGGAGTCGGATTGACAGACTGCAGGCAATCAGCGCTCAAATGCCCTGAATGTGCTCTGTAATGTTATCACTCACAATAGAGTCCACAGGATGTCCGCTGTATAACTGAATGGGGAGAGAGCAACATAGAGTGAAAGCTGGAAGATGAGAATAGGTATTTCCCCTGGATGTCATCAATGTAGCTGAACTGAGCACAGAGAAGCAGATGGTGGAACACAGCTGAGGCTTCTGCTGCCGCTGCTGCTGCTATCTCTGCTTTCCACACGACCAATGTAAGCCTATATACTTCAGTAATAAGATCATGTAGATAACTGGTGTTGCTATGAATCATTCAGTGCGGATGGGATGTATTTCTGGAGTTTATCTGCACATAAGCAGCACGGACTGATCGGGGCATTGCAAATGTGCAGCTGGTATAAAGAAAACATTCACCTCCCATGTAGGTCTTAACATATTATACGTATATACTCATAATTGCACAAAAAGCTTTCATTCCAAGATTCCAACTTCACTTTATCATCATTCAGACCAAGAAAAGTTATACAACAATACAACAATACAACACAATTACATTGAATACAGCTCACAAATAGTATTCAGAATGCTATGTAGGTATAGAAACTACCTGAAGGTTTAAAAAAGTGGTTATTTGTATGCATAGTGTAAACAGAAAATGCACATATTGAATAAGTAGATACATTAGATGTAAACAGATGTGAGAATCTATGCACATGTTGGATTACACTGCACATATACAGATGTGGTGTATTGTAATGTACTGTAAACAGAGAGTGTATTGCACACAGTGTTCTTGCTGAAGAGAGCGGAGTCTGATGCTAAACCCACATATGATCTGCATGTACGGCGGCTGTACAGCAAAACCAAACTCCACCTGAAAATGTCTCAGCAAAAGAAGTAAATTACTTTTATCCTTTATTCGAAGCCATGAACTGCCTCCAGATGCCCCCCCTTCCCCGAAACCTCTGATTTCCACTGCATGTTAAGCCGTGACAGGAGGATGCACAGTTTACTCCAGGTTGGTTTCAGGCAACTGTGTTTATGTGACGTCGGCAGCAGATATAAAAACTGCTCTTTTGAAGAATTCCTCGCACTGCAACAAACAGTGACATGCAACATATGCGGAGCTTTAGTCATGAGATAAAAAGGGACTTCTGCTTGCGTGATCACATCCGGCCTCATCTATTCACAAAGCAATTTTGTTTCCTGAAACAATCAGCTATGAGTCACTGTTGCCATCAGATTCAGTCAGTTTCAGAGCGGTGAGTCACATGCTGCTGCTCTCGGAACATCAGCAAAGGTCCCAGCACGTTGCTCAAAGTTGGAAAGATGTTCCCACACATTTTTCTCCTCACTCTGTGTGTGTGTTGCTCTTTCTCCAGTTTCTCTCCTCCTCTCCGCACCGTTGTGAGAAAGGAAGTGTGTCACTTTCTTGCGTGTTTGCATCAGCAGGAATGTGTGTGAGACTATCGCACTTGGGTTTCACAGGATTCAGGATTTCTCAGGTTCAAACACCAAATGAAATTTGCAGTAACCACTCATCACCAGAACACTCTGATACAGGTAAAGTGATAAATGAAGTGTGGCTGCTGTTGAGGTAACATCACTCGCATGCATGTGTTCCTATGGTCGGCTTATGTGTCAAATAGAGACACAGACATACAGTAATTTGATAGTGTAACACCCCCACCCTCCTTATTCCACTTGTTTGTATTGTGTGTATAAATTAAGCTGTTTGTCCGTCTGTGATGAACAGCTAATAAAAAACTGCAATAAATAAATATGTGTTATTGTATTGTTTAGGCTCTCATGCTCAAGGAACCAATGTTTCACCATTTTGACAAACATCCACAGGACAGTAGCATTGAATAATCAGCGAGTCTCGATCAAAATAAATCAGAATCAATTAAATAAAAATCTCTGATGCTGAATGGCTCAACATGTACCTCATTATAACAGTATGGGTCATGAAGCAGCTTATTTGCTCACAATGTGGCTGCCGCACGAATGTAGCCCAGTGTTGCGCTGCGGATGAATCCGGTTCCATGCAGCACAGGGTCATTTCCTTGATGAGTGCAACAAAAGTTCAGGGCATGAAACCTTGGGTTTGTTTGGGCATTGAGGAGGCGACATGCTGAAAAACAAAAAAGTTAGAGAAGAGTGGGTGTGAATTTGTGATGGATTCCGGGAGTGTGTTTATCTGCCAGAGCATGGAGCTCTATGAGGAGCAGGATTCGTTCTGTCAGATTCCACTGGTTATTTTGATGACTGTGTTCTTCACATGAGAAAGGCAAAGTTTAGAAAATGTCCACACCCAATTTTCTGCTCATTTTCTGGAGTTCATGTCTGAAAACAGCTTTAGTCATGTGAAGATAAAGTTTGCCGACTATAGAGGCTACTGACAAAAACATCTCACCATGGCAGATTATTGTCTACATTTTGCAACTTCAACAGGGCGTCAAAGATACTAAAGAACAAGATAGTTCAACACACTCTATAATGTTCTTTTTCTTTTTGTTAAATGCTTCCACACAGTGATGCAGTATGGCAGAATGCCGCTGAGAAAAGTAGTTGTGTGAAATAACATCTTAACTTGATTATGCACTGGATTTTTCTTGACATGACGTAACAGCAGACTGATGTATCATCCTACAGTTCAGAGTGTGTGTGTGTGTGTGTGTGTGCGCCCAACTGTAATCAGACTGTGGCACATAAACACAAGAGCTTGAGGTCTGTTCATCCATCCACTCCCTGGACTTGTGTATGAGACGCTGTGATGTGGTTGACACGTGCTGCCTCGCAGAAACCCGCTAACAGCGAACATCAAGCGCCTTCATGCAGTATTTTCTGCTGGCTTGTAAAGTAAGATGTAATTTAATTTCAGAGCTGGCAAAGATAGCGCCTGACGAAAAACGTGTCTATGGTTCAAAAATGAATCAGAGAGGCTGACCCATACTTTTTCTAAACTTTTTCCATTTAAATCCAGAGGCAATTTGAGATGAGATATCTTAACTTTGAGCCAGAAGATATTTTCTGCCCTTCTTTTATTGGATAAATGCTTCATTTCCAAATGTCCTTAATCCTAGTAAACACAGTGCACATTGCTAGCAACAGATAAATGAACTCAAGTGTTTTATTGATTAGAGGGAAATACTTGACTTGTATGATGATGAGAGCTTGACTCCACCCTTTTGGTTCCATGCACTTTAACTGGAAGTGGAGCCTCTTCCTGTTCTGGTCCGGACATCTGAACGTTTATTCCCAAAACCGACAGCCTTTTCCTTCCTATATGCAAACCCCTTTTCCTTTTTTGTGCACATGCTGAGAAGAGGCGCAGGCCGAGAAATTAGAGAAGAAGAGGGTTGCCGATGGAGATGTCATGTGCTCAATAAACGCCCCAAGTTTCACGTCATACTGGAGGAAATCAACTATGTTCGGTTCCTCGCTGCAGGTGGGCATCTGAGGGAGTGCGAACAGGAATTTATGGGAACATGCTGCAAATTAATTGTAACTACCAAACGCCGTGGAGTCAGTATATGTTTATGCCTGGAGCCTGAGAGGGGAAAAACAAGTGAAACCATGAATGTTCTATTTATAGGAAAGAGTGGAAAAGTTGTTTTGACAGTATGTTGCTATCCGTTGGGAGTTGCAGACTAAGGGAGAATCATGCAGAAAAGGCTCTTTCAGTGTTTATGTCCCCGGAGAGAGCAGCGTTTGGATCCCTAACATGACATGTGATCAGATGATGAGACTGAAACTCATTTTGAGGTAATTAAACCATGGCAACCATATGAGATTTGGCCATTTCATCCTTTCCCCACTGAGTGGAACTGAACATGCGTGTACATGTAGGGCTATTATATCATTAGCATTGTTGCATGGATTGGAAATGCGTTTTTGTGCTCCACTTTTTCCAGGAACACTGAAGTAATTCCTGCTGTTTGAGACAATGCACACACGTCCTGTGTTTACACCTTATTGTCTCCACACTTGTTGCATAACAGGCAGAGTTTTTCATGATGAATAGGAAAATCCGACATTTTCTGAATCCCACTGTGTAATTCACAAGAACAATGAGTCTGGTTTGATAGTATATTTTGTAACATCCCATATAATAAGTAGGAATTAAAATGTATAATGAGAATATATGAAAAAAGTGTGATTTAATGCTTTATGGCCAATTAGTAGGGATGCTGTCTCCAGTCAGTGAGATAAACAAGAGCAGATCATGTTGCTGTTGTAGCAGAGGTTAAGCTTTTCTTAAAAACCTCAATAGAGAAGTATTGAGCTCACACACAGAGGAGAGCAACAAACCAAATTGATACAATGAATTCATCTCCATTTGAGCAAATAAAAGTCATCATTGTCTAACAAAAGTCTATTTTTAAAGCATGCAGACTTTTATACGAAATAAAACCGCTTCCAATTTTGTATCCACCCACATTCAGGGTGGGATAACCAAATGGGCGAAGGGGTCTACTGAAGACAGGGGCCCAGACTCCCATCGCCACAATTGCACCACAAAAGAAGACCTACAAGAATGCATCCCTCTGCCAGGGCCCAACAACTCCCTCATGAAACTACATTTAAATTCACTAAATCTGCAAAATAAATACCAGTCCCCTAAACATGGCTGATTTTATTCCTCAAGATTCATGAATTATTACCTGAGAAATCAATGAAAATGTTAAAGTTCCTGGATCTGCCCCCTGATCTAGATCTGCACCAAAACATAACGGTTTCTTTCCTGACAAATTCTACATCCTTTCACATAGCTAATCCGTCCAGTAGTTTTTGTGTAATCCTGCTGATTTACACAAAAAACAAGCCCTGATGATAACATATATAAAGATCCTTTCAGCATCTTTATTATTTTATATTGAGCTACTCTGGTTTGTAGTTACAAAATTAAACTTGTAAAGACTGCAACCTGCTCTGTGTAGTTAATGGTAACTTGGAGCCGAAAGGATAAATACACAATTCGCAGTGTGTGGGAAGTGTGGGGGTCAATGGGTGACCAAAAGCTAATTTTTGCCCCTTGACATATCAGATCAGATTTCATAACACTGTGAGGGTGGAGGAGGGCGGGCCGATCACATCACTTCCTTTCCTGTAACTTTCCTCCATTGTCCCCCAGGTCTTTTGCTGCACAAAGAGTCCTCAGCACAACTCCCTTCCTGAACTTCTGACTGCATGCTGGGTCCGGCCTTCATATTCCACCAGTCAGTGCATCACTCCTGGCGTGGCTGGGATCTTCCCTGGAAAACCCTTAGTAATACATGAGCTCACATAAACAGGGACAGGCAGGAAGTATACATGCTGGTCCTGAGCTTTTGGAAGGTGTAATCAAGATAACATCACCAATGACAAGTGTGGGCCAGATGTATGAGGTCAGAGACAGAAAAGCACCAATAACGCAGAGATTGTAGAAACCCTTTGGAATAACTTCGTTTTCTGCATCAATTGTTGACCTGATCGTCATCTAAGTCATAAATATAGAAAAAACAAACGTACACGGTAACGTGTGGTTGGGCTAAGGTTAGGGTTCGCCCAAAGACTGTACATAAAGATGGACGATGCATCTCCACTTCCTCCCACTATCCAGAAATGAAGCCAAAATGTACAAACATCTTGGATTGGATTTGCATTTTGAGCCGGAGTCTTCATTTAGGGTTGGATCCACGATAGCAAGGTCCAATCGAGTGTGGGTCAGTCTCAGCTGTCAATCATGAATTGTTGAGAATATGGGCTATACAAATAAAATTTGATTGATTGATTGATTGATGACGTTTTACCCCGTTTTTTATAGCATATAGGGCAAATAACAAATCAAAGCCAAAATGACCGCAAAAGGTAGTATTTAAAATGACAGAATCATCTATGAGAAAAATTACTTGATGTTTATATTGGTATTTTTAATTTGTCACATCTGCCAACATGGAGGAGAATTATGACCTGTACTAGAGCCAGCCACCAGGTGGCGCTCGAGACAGTTTGGCTTCCCTTTTTGGGGAGTCCATTTCTATACAACCTATGAGTTAGACATGTTGTGGTTATATAGATAATGTCAATACACGTGTCCTCTGAAATCAGGGAGAATGTGTGTGTGTGTGTGTGTGGTGGTGGTGGTGGTGGGGTGTTATGGGGCGTGGCTTCGTGACGTCACCGCGGTTTGCAGTGTGAATGCAGACGGAGTAGCTGAGGATGGAGCAGAGGAGGAGAAGACCCGCCGCTGTCTCACGCCTCTGAATTCTCCATCGCCCTCCCTTCGATCCAGAGACACACTGGCACTTCCTCTTCGTCTCTATTTTCTATGGCGCTTTTCTATTCATTCCGCCGCTGACACCGCTCCGCGTCACCCACCCGTCTGTCAGCACAACACCGGCTGCGACTGTCTCCTGAAGAAAACCACACCACCTTCTCCAGGATAGCCGCTGCTACAACAAACATGGATGAGGAGAACCACGGTGAGGCTGATTTATCCTTCTTTTGTATCTATTCCCCACGTTCTCCCTCGTTCAGCCCGCGTGTGTGCAGTGGATGGAGGGATGGTGTGGATGGATGAGTGTGACACAGGGATGGGAGCAGATGGAGGTATATCACGTCCAAGGTGTTGACCTACCGAGGAAAACACAGCAGACTTGGTTGTAACACCTGTTAATAAAGGAGCATTTCACCCCGAAAAGGCTGCAGGTCAGTGTGTTTGCTCCCAGGTGAGAGGGGATCTGTCCGCTCCTGCAGGGAAACATGTGAAGAAACGCTGGAGACATGATGAATAAAATGCTCTTTTTCTTCACGCAATCACCTTTTCCATGTGGTTGATGTCTTGCTGTGAGGCTTTGAAGTTGCTCTCGCTATCTGGTTGCTCTGTTTGAAGCCTGTGAACTGGTGGGAAATGATAAGATATGTGACTGGCGGGCTGAGCAGACAGACCTACCAGCCGTATACATCCTTTTACCGAAACATGTCCCTAAAATGTCCCCGTAAACCACAAGAGGTTGAGTCGCTATAAATTATGTTTAGTTCTCAAAGTAATGCGAAATATTATAGTTTTTTTTTAGTAAAAGGAGGAGATATGGCTCGAATTTATTTCCATTATGGATTTGTTTGCAGATTATTATCTTAAATAATCTAAAAAAAAATGTGTACATGACATTTTATGAAAAATGCTTATTTTAACTTCTCAGTATTCTGTCTATCCAGACTCAAAGATATCCTGTCATATGACTAAAAAAAGCAGCAGTTCTTGTGTGACTAAAATGAAGAAGCATAACAAAAGTTATTGCCAATTAATTCTCCATCTATTGACATCTATTGTACAGTGCAATATACGCAGGTGAAATGTATAAAAATACAATTATTACGTACTCTTACAAAAGGAATATCCTTGAATTTACTTGAGGTGCCAGGCTATCATTGGTCTTTTATCCCTATTGAGATTATTACCATTATTATTTATGGGATTCCCTCTATTTGTTTAACTATTTGTTTTCTTGCTGTGCAGCACTTTGTACTTTATATTTAAAAGTATTATTATTATTGTTATTATTTTTATATCTTTGTTTTTAATTGCATATACAATCTTTAAATGTCTACTGTTTAGTGATGGAGGTTCAGTATGATAAGGTTATTGTTATTTTCTATTAATGCCATAAACAAGCTATAGTGATGATCTGTACAGACTGAATGTTTTAAACTGAATATTTGATGCCACAGTCCCGACAGTGTGATTCTGTGATAAAGCTGAATGATCTGAGTCTGTGCAGCTGCATGTTTCACCTGGATTACTGCTCACACACGGTGGCTGCAGCTTCACGATACGACAGCAACAGTGGATGAAGCACACACACACACACACACACACACACACACACAGGATGCTTCTGAGCAGATAATCCAAAACCGCCCTGTGGGGCTGAAGGCCTCGAAGGCAGTGTAGTGTAAACAAAAGGCCATATAGTCTGATAACAGTTTGTCAGTTTAACTGTTAGAGATTAGCAGACCCAGGACAGACCCTTGTCTGCACTTCTTCTTTTTTTTCCACGATACATGGTGTGAATATATGTGAGAGTGGATATTTGTTCATGTGAGAAGGACCCTGGACCACTCATAGTTTATATTCGTGTGTCCAGGGGTTATGACTTACAAAAGAGTCTTTTCCTTAAGGTGGTATTGTTTTAATGTTCTACTGTTGTCTACGGTAATGCAAGTTACATTAAAATCAATTAACAATTTATTTTGGGGAAAATACATTGTTTTGGATACAAAAAGTCACGTTTTGGACACTTTGGTGCTCTTTACTCTGGTACAAATGTCAACTTTGCAGAAACAGTATCGCATTTCTTTGTGTCTGTTGCAGGGATTACAGTATGGTGGGCTGCACGGTGGTGCCTCACAGCAAAAAGGTTCCCAGTTTGGATCCCAGTTAGGCCCGGGGTCTTTCTGTGTGTAGAGTTTGCATGTTTTCGTGGTTCTCCAGCTTCCCCCCCAGTCCAAAGACATGCACAATGGGGAAGATTCGGTTGAGTGGAGACTAAATTGACTTTAGGCGTGAATGGTTGTTTGTCTCTGTATGGCGACCTGTCCAGGGTGAACCCCACCTCTCGCCTAATGTCAGCTGGGATTGGCTCCAGCTCCCATCACAACCCTCAAAGGATAAGCGGTATAGATAATGGATGGATGGTTTCAGTATGTCGTCATGATCTAAGAGTTGTTACAGAGTCTTGTTGAGAGTAATATTATTCTGGATTGGACCTTTATCCTCTTTGTTAATTTGTGACTTGCTGTCCCCTTCTCAAATGAAATGACTGCATGTGCTGGCAGTGCACTTCTCACAGATGAGGCCAGACGGAGAGATACACTGAATCCTGTGACGGGATGTCAGAGAGCACATGCAGAGGAACAGTGTCTGGTGATCAAACATACGGCACTCGCTCAGATAAAGTGTGTGCAGCACTGTGCAGTGTGCGAATCATTAAAATAACTTACCATAAATGTTAAACTCATGGAGAGCCCTCGTTCACACACACACGCACAGATCACTTAACATTGCTCACATGCACACCCCGATGTGCTGCTAACACAACCCAGGCACTATGAATGAAATATATGTCAAAGCCATTTCTGGGCACCTCTCAGCTCACAGTGTTTGTAGGTCATAGGCTGAGCTTTGCTTTTTTGTGCACGGCAACAAGTGTGCACATTATCGTCATGCATGTACATTAGGGGCCGTGTTCGCACGCCTGCATGTACAGTATGCGTGCAACATATGTTCAAAAATGGGGGGCTATAATTTGTTCTGCGCCAGTGAGCCAATCTGAGAACAACGGAGGAGCCAACAGATGCCATGATACTGTCGGATTAAGAAATGGTATATGAACAGCTAATGCTCCCACAAGCTTTCATCTCTCATGAAACTGAAACAGTACATTGATGTGATAATGAGCTGTATCAGGTCCAAAAGCTGTTTTCTCCGAGCGGGACATCATCAGTGGAATAATGGTGGAACATGGACATTTTAACCTTCAGGTTTCCAAGGGGTCTGAAAAAGGGTAATAATCTGAATTCTAGGCCTTAAAAAGTATAAATTCATGAAAATATTGTCGGTTTAAAGATATTTTAGTATAGGTCTTAATCAGGTAAACGTTTGCTGCATGCATAGTTTGTATAGTTGTAGTTCTTTCTCAACGGTATAGATATTAACTTGTAATAAAACTACAACATGACCAACGTGGAACTGATAAATCCAAAAACCCTCCGAATTTTTTTAATTACAGTCTGCTTGGCTGAGTTTTGACGCCTTCTGTCTCTGCCTGTAGTTTGAGAGATAACATTGTGTTTCCAGGGTTTAGTATTTTCAAATATTAGGAACCATAAGTAATTCTGGGACTGTGATATTCCTTCATATCTGTCATACTTGATGTTGGTCTTACATTTCATTTCTTATGATCTTCAAACTCTTAAATTAAACTTGCAGAAACCATGAACTTTCACACATGCTGTAGGATCCTTATTCACTTGCTACATCTCTCAATGAAACATATAAACTGAGCCACTGTGTGTTATTGCTGGGACTCATCTCTGTAGCATGGAATTCATTAGTACAAGTTTACTGCGCTCACTAATCAGAGTTGGCGCTCCTGTGCTCAGCTTACATGCCACAGCGCAGACAGGGCCTGGCCTCAAAATGGATGAAAATCAGCAACAGGCCTGAAAATGCTAAGTGTTTTTTATTACTCATGTGTCTATTTTTAGCGTCATTGTATAGCTGGAACGAGCAGTGGAAAGTACACAGGGGCAGAAACTGGCTGCGAGGCGGTTCACTGAACGGCTGGAGGGAGGCCATGAATTTAAACACTTGGCATTCTTGGATTTCGCTGCTTTTTACGATGCTTCCGTCAAGGGATTAACTGGCTGGAGTAAATGGCTGTTTTGAGTGTTCGGGGTATTAAAACGCTGGAATGAACTTAATTCACCTTCTGAAATGTCCCTGCACCTTTACAGCCTGAATGGAGGCGTCTGTCATGAATGAGACCCCTCCCCGACAAAACGTGTGTTGTGTTCCCAGGTACGGACGCCAAAAAAATGTACAGAAGTGTTTGGTTTTGGTGTCCTGTGAGGTTTCCTTGACCACGTTTCCTGTGTAAGTGTCGTGATAACCCCTCTACGTGTCCATCAGCACTCTTCTCTCCGCCGGGCCGTGGGAAAAGTCGAGTGGGAAAGGCCTTTCCTTTAATTCTTCTATTCTCTTTAGCCTGAGTTTGAGCGTGTGCGCTAAAATAACAATTAGTATCTGACTGCAGCACTGATGTTTTGACTGCGTGGGCTTTTTATTGGCGCTGGATGATGAATTCACACACGTTGGCCGTCTGATTGGTTTTCTTTTGCAATGAAATATCTCCCTTAAGCTGCTTTCAGACATGCACTGAACTCTGGATAATCTGCAGATATTCTCTGGAGGGGCCGTATGTGAGATCGCAAATGTCCACGTGAGACGCTCCAGACTTTCTGCGGAGTTTCTCCAGCCAGCGACCTAGTTAGACCTCCGGGGGAATGTCTGAATGAGCCCCCAGCAGGAGATCCTCTGCAGGATTCGCTGCAAGCGAGTGGGCGTGTTGATGACAATTAATAAATTACGTCCTGCCTCTGCCTTCTGCACCACCCTCACCTGAACCCTTCTGAGCAGAGAATCTCCTGCTGCACTGTTCATGTGTGAAAGGCAGACTATGGAGAAAGTCCGGACCCAATTCTGCAGACATTCTCCGGAGTTCATGTATGAAAACGACATTAGAGAGAAATGTTTGTGCATGTAAAAAAAATTAAAAATCCTCTAACTTAATGAACGTCTGACTTTATGCAGTTAGTGTTTATCACATTCACCGCAGCAGACATGAAACCCAGCCTCTGGTAGCCTGAATCAACACACGGTACCGTGGGCGTCGTTTCACTGGCGGCCAGGACTGTAGTTCTGAGGGGGATTAGTTGTTAAGAGGGGGAAGTTGGTGTGATTAAGGTACAGTCTTTGTTGTGGCTGTAGTGGAGTGTGTGGGAGGACATCAGATAGTCACTTTGGGGGCGAGCTGGAGCTGCTATGTAAGTAAGTGGCTGGTGCTGAAAGGCTGGACAGCTATGAAGCAGAGCTCAGGCAGCTGTTTCTCTCTGCATCCGCATGCTTCATCTGTCTAATGTCACCCTGGAGATGTGCTTCAAGTGTAGAGTTAAACATATTAGAGCTGAAATGATTAGTCTATTAGTTGATCAGCAGAGAATTCATCAGCAACTACTCTGATGATTGATTAAGTGTGCGAGTAATCGACAAGAAAAAAAATGACTAAGAGTCACTTGGTAAATATATTCTGGTTTATTATTTATTTATGTCACTGAACTAAATATATTTGAGTTTGGGGCGGGTTTGAATCCCGTGTTGCTTGTTCTCACTGTGTCTGTGTGGGTTTTCTCTGGGGACCTCCTCCCACAGTCCAAAGACATGCAGACTGGGCTTAGGTTGATTGGTGACTTGAAATCCACTGTGAGTGTGAATTCGAGTGTGAATGGTGTTTGTCTCTGTATGTTGGCCCTGGGATATGCTGGAGACCTGCAGGGTGCACCGTCCAAAGGTTTAAAATAAATATAGCTTCTAACACCACCTTTTATGTGATGTGGTGTTGTGTTGTGTTGTGTTGTGTTGTGTTGTGTTGTGTTTTGTTGTGTTGTGTTGTGTTGTGTTGTGTCATGTTATGTTTTGTTGTGATATGTTGTGCTTTGTTATGTTTTGTTATCTTATGTTGTGTTATGTTATGTTGTGTTGTGTTGTATTATGTGCCACACTGTTTCTATATGGCATCAGCTGGTAGCAGTAGTTAGTGTTTAGCTGCATTGCCCTGACTATTGTTTTAAAAATAAAAAATGACTGTATCTAAATCTTTTTTTAAAAAACGTTTATTGCATCTGCAAAACATGTGCTATGTACATGTTTTATCCAGCCAGCGGGAGAAAGAATTCCCCCTCTGGTATAAAAACAGCTGGTTGGATTTACCTCTTCCAAATGCCCTACAGCATCTCAGTAGCCTGAAAGCAAAGCAAGCAACGGTTTAGGCAAAATTCGTCTCTTCTGTGTATGTGTCGACACAGATTCCCAAAAATGTGCTAAAATGTACTCTTTACAATCTCATTGGTTGACCCGGCAGACTGGCTGTGTTGTTTAAAGGCTTAAGGGATGATTTGGAAAGAACAGAAATTCAATTTGACTGCCAAGATTATGGGTTTTGTGGCGCAACATTAGAAGATTATACATACAGAACATTATACCACATTCAGCATGACAAATACACAAACACAGACACTGCTGGCGCATGATGTACAGCGTCTGAGCCGGTAACAAACTGGGCTATTTAAGTGTTGGGACTACATATGGACCTGATTAAGAGAGAGACTGCGGAGGCTTCCCGACGTGTTCCCATCTCCATGGCAGTGTGTGTCTGTGCGTAAGTGGAAAACGAGAAATTGTAGCTCTCTGGGAGAAAGACAACATCTCCTCTGTTGTGAATAGAGGTACGCTTTGCCTGGAGTTATTGCTTGGAGCTGTCGAGAGGGGAAAGGCCTTTAAGCGCGAGACGGAGAGCAGATGGGAGACAAAAGGCTCAGCAAATTAAATGAGCGGGAGACAGGGAGGAACACAGACTGACATTTAGGCCAGCGGAGATGTACTGTGTTCGAGTAATCCACACCTAATTTCAGTGGAGGGAGAGCTCAGAGAAAACAGGCTCCAGCTGACCATACAGAATCAGAGGTGGGGGAAGTTGGCTGGAGAGGCTTCCAGAGTAGACGTGTGCAGCCTCTGGCTTCCCAGCCAAGAATCACGCCACCGCCTGGTACCCATTCTCTCACCTTAATAAAATGTCCTGGCGCTCTGTCATTTCATTTCCTGCGTTTTTATTTTCAGGACGAAGTGTATATTTTCTCTTCTGTTCCTAATAGACTTGTGCGAGGACAGAGCTGCTCTTAATGGAAAGTGTTTTCAACCAGTAGGACATGGGACAGGTTGAGATTTAACATGATCCCTCTTTGAGGTACTGTCGCGAACAGGGAGCCAGTACGAAGAGGGAGCAATCACATGAACGTTGTGGGTGGTTTCTGTAGATGTTCTGATCAAAGGTTGCTCTGCTCTGGTTGTGAATGGGATCACGGTGCTCCGCCAAAGTCAGTGTTTTTGCAGGCAGGCGCACAACCATTACAGGAACATCCTGGACAAGCAGGCCGGAGGCCGACACACAGCGGCTCACTGAACAGTTTCAAGCTTGTGCCAGTCGTCCAGTTTGACCCCCTCAGATTTTCCATATTTCCGCTGGTATCTGCACATTGTCAGCATGTACACAGATATCAGAACTTATTTGCTCTTCTTCATTGTTGTGCATAGAATAACAAGCACCTAATACAGATTTTGAAATTGCTCCCAAGCCAGATATCTATCACAATTATGGAGGTGACTGTGTTCGTATCAGAGAAACCATCGCTTTCATTCAGCTTCCTGTCAATCACCTGACACCCGCAGGAAGCAGCAGAGGTGTCTGTCAGGAAATAATCCCACCGTCCTTTCAAAATGTATTTTCCACTTCCATGTCTTCCACCCTTATCTGCTGATGGTTCCGAGCTAGACAGAGCCTGTAAGGTTTTACAAGAAGCTAAAATATTACCGGATACAGGTGTTGACGTCCTGTGTTTGTGTTGTCATGTGGAGCCAATATCTGAGCAGACTCAGCTGTCAATCATGACATTTCTGCCTGTTTTGATAGAATTGAATAACATTTTAATATTTATTTAATTTGCCTTCAACATACATCAGTTTAGTTTAGTCCATGTTCCATCAACTAACACGGAGGAGGTGGGGTTTATGGGCTTCACTTTTGGGGAACTGTCATGTTGTCCATCATTCCAGAGACATTAAAGGGAAGTAAAAGACTATTACACCAGTATTCTGCCTCCTTTTGCTAATTTCTGGGATATTTCTAGCACCGTGAGACAATAGAAGTAACATGAAACTGGAGGTTTTCACAGCTTCCCTGGAAATTGTGTCTAAAACCTGGACAATCATCTGAGATCTGTAGCGTTGAGTGAACATTGAGCTACTTGGGCTGCACTCAGCCCGTGAAAGCCCCTCATCCTGCCCGGATGCCAGAAGAAACAGCATCCATCCAGCTCATTCTCAGGCCGATCAAATCATCAGATTATAGTTACTTTGGCCACCAGCATATGGCAGATGAAGCCCCTCAGATCCTACACGCCGTGTTCGTCGAATCAAATATTGACATAGCGCTGATGCCGAGCAGATGTGTCGTATAAGGAGGACATGCTACGCAGACCACCTCCTATGCAACCGCACACTCGCGCAAATGCACTCACTCAGCAGGAGGTCCCTCCCCAAAACTGCAGATTAACCAGAGCAATCAGTGTGAGGGCTCTTCAGCTCCCCAAGCCCCAGATTTCTCCTCGTGATCCTAGAGGTAGTTAAAAATTCAAAGCGATATTAGCTCCCCGAATGGGCCTTCTCACGCAAAGGGCAGGATTGTTGTTCCTGAATTATTACTGAACAGGCTGTGGCGCGGCGCACTAAACAGATTTTTAGACATTCATACAGTCTGAATGGAACAGCATGAAACCGGCAACTGCTATTGTGAATCTAGTATAATTTTTCAAGCAAAATTGCAGATTCTGTATTATATGCAATCTTAAACTAAATTGGTCAAAGAAGAATTTCTTTATGGACATTTCATGGACCTGACAGCAAATAAATTAATTAAAGGGATAATTTATACTCATTACAATAATCGTAATAACAAGAGCGATATTAGATATTTATCATACTTGATTTGGTCAATTGGACATTAACACGTGTTAGATTGAATTCTAGAATAGGATGGATTTGATGAAAAGGTCTCTGCCGTGTCAACTTGACGCTTATTGTCCCATAGAAGCTTTTCTCACATGCATGTTGACTCCTGTGTGCACAACCTCTTCCTCTTCACATTGGCCTTTGTGCCGACATCTCGTCGTTCCCGCTCTGTGCCTGTGTAAACAGCTTCACCAGACTATCTGCTGATACTGTCACATTATTTTACCACTGAGGCAAAGTAGGTTAAAGTCAGGCAGCGACTAGTTGGAGGTAACATCTGTGTATATGCTGTTATACATCCGCCTCGTATCGGGCTTAAAGAGCGGTGGGGAGGGTGACTCTGTGGGATTAGTGCCAGCTGGCCTCGGTGTGTACGCGCTTGTGTGCGGTTCTATCCACACATGTATGTCTGTCTGTCTGTATGACCCCGGCCGTAATGCAGAGCGTATCTTCGTCTACAGCTAAGAGGGATTGGGGGTTGCTGGCTTCACATTAGAGTCTGGATCCAGAGGAAGTTTCCCTTTGCCTTCCTGCTTCCTCGCATGTGTTCCATTGTGCTGCATGGCCAAGCGGGGTAACAGGGTTATCGTTTTTTTTAAAGCTCATCCACTTTAAACGACATCATAGCGGGTAAAGTCGCAAGTTTAAATCCAGTGGATCTGCACAAATCCTCTCTCACACACACACACACACGAGTCGTGAAAACTAGGACCGGAGCCAGTGTTAAGTGAGCGTGGGATTTTCACTCTGAGCTCCATGAGTACCTCGCTGCTTTTGCTGCACAACTGCTGTGAACACTGGTCGTATGAAAGTCCTCGAATCAGCTCTGGAAAATTATTTTTTTCTCCCTCTTATGACGTGGCTCCTATTGTTCGCTCCCAAAATAAACATGGTACAAGTTATGAAACTCATGCAGACTGGTGATGGTGCCAAAAGCGCCCCTGCATTAGTTTAAGTGACGTTAAAGCCTCTGGTTTGAGTGGGTGGTCAGGGACAGTTGTTAGTTTTGGGTGTGAAGAGCGGCAGAGGATTTACTCCTAAAAGTAGATTTTGAGGGATTTTGTTTTTTTGGGGGCATTACTGGAGCTTCTTTTTTTCCGTGGCGCACATGTTGGAGTTTAAACCCTTTGGACTCTGTCAACCCACCACTCAATACACAGGGTTTCTGAGCTCTCATATTAGAAGTCACAGAGGTTAAAATGTGTATCCAGTCCAGTTTTCTGCCCATTTAGCTCTCACACAAATTTATCGGCTCACCACCTACAGCTGCCCCACTATTGGACGAGCCAACCCTTGGTCTTCTAGAAATGACTCACACCATAATTGATTTTTGTAGATTTCCAATCAAGCGTGGCTGTGTTTGGTTTGAGCCAATCTTCACATAGTGCCCAGCTCCAGCCCCACGATTCCCTCTGTGCCTGTTAAAGACACTAAACTCATTTCCTGAGTCAGTCAAAGCAGGTCAGAGGGGGGGTGTGTTAATAATGTAATTGGTGGACCACCTCTGTAGAGGACCCCCATCACTAAACAAGATTATCTACTGGAACAGAGATGTCAAAGTCCTGTCTACTTCCAAATATGTAATTTGAAATTTACTCTATATTGCAGTAGACCCAGAAACAGACAACTGGATTAGAGGATAATAGCAATGTTTTGTTGTTAATGGCGGTGGGCTTTTATTAAAGGGGGCATCCTCTCTGTCTCATTAGATTAGTAATGAATGAAGATTGTAATCATGCACTGCATTGTTGCTTTCAGTGTATATCTCCATTAGCTAATGCATGGCCTCAGGCAAACAGAAAACATGAAGCTGTCTGCTCTGTGCACATTATCTTCCTCTTGGCAAAGTATAATGGGTCTCTCTAATGATTATTATTTTCAATATTATATTTTGTAATAATGTTTTGATTATTGATCAACTGGCCAGTCTAGGAAATGATGAAAAAAAAATGCCTATAACCTTTTACCACAAAACAGACGTTGTTTTTTTCAAATTGTTTGTTTGGTCCAAGGAACAGCTCAGATATTCAGTCAGTATCCGAAGAATATTTTTTATACTATTTTCTTTAAACATTAATACAATTTATTTAACGAGCACTGTGACTATTTGGTTTGGTCCATGTCAAACCACTAACATGGAGGAGGCAGGGTTTATCATCCCTTCTTCAGCTAGCCACCAGGTGGAGATCAAGATGACTTGGCTTCAGTTTTCAGAGCTGTCATGTCGTCCATCTTTGTATACAGTCTACGGTACAGCCAGTAGCTAGGTAGCTTAGCTTATTTTAGGATAATAACTGCAAACAGCAAATGAACATGTTAATCAGTGACCTTAAGAGGTGCTGACAGACCAGCTGCTTCCCCATTGTTACTCTTTATGCTAAGCTAAAATCACGGCTGACTGTAGCCTATAATATTAAAGGTATGTGGTATCAACATTCTCATCAAACTCTTTTCAAAAATGCAAATACAAGAATTTCCCAGAATGTCAAAGGAATGGATTAAGTTTTGACCCTTAAATCCCAGCAGGTTACGAGGTTAGCCCTGATATCCTGCACAACAGATGGACGAACACAAGCTCCTATTTTTATTCAATTACATTTTAATGTAGGCCAAAAACTGCTGAGAACATTCCTCGGGTAAAAGTTTTGAGGTATTGTAAAACAACATGGGAACATTATAGGAGCACTAATTGTCTTTAGCGCCACATTCACAGCACTATTTAGCCAGAGGTTAGCAACACTAATTAACGTCTTTATTTTCATACTTTGCACCCCCCTCTGTTGTCTATTAAAAACATTGCCCACAAACGGAACCCCTGTGCTGTTTTCTTCCACCATTTACCTGCCCCTCATCACAGCGCTCCAGAATTACATAACTAGGTCAGGAAGTGCCTTTTTGTCTCATTGTTAATTTGAAAACCATCTACAACAACAGTTGGCGCCCCCTGAACGCAACTCTTTCTACAAGCTGTCAAATTGAAAGTGGGATGAATGCTTCCTCTTGAGCCCAGTGACCTTCTTTTACTTTAATTGGCGCAGATTCCCGCCTGCGAGGCGAAATAACAAGTGATGTTTTTTATATCTCTACTTGCAGAGATACACGCTTTCTGCCTCTAAGCTGGCTTAATGACGCGAGATTGCCCAGGCTCTCTGCGCGTCAGAAAGATGGAGACGACTTGGAGATAAAGCGCGTGTGTGGGGCGAGAGAGGGAAATAAAGATTAAAAAACAAGATTGAGACAGAAAGACGGAGAGAGAAAGATGGTTGGGAGAACCCAGCCGAGAGCGAGTCGTCCTCCCTGCTTGCAGACGTTTGCCAGGATGTGTAAAAAACCTCTCTGGCATCAGGATTCTAGGTCGTGTTAAAGTACATGTAATTAAAGAAAACTTGCTCTTATTAGTAGAATTCCACATGTGAGCCAGATAGAGGAGGAGAGAAAGAGTGAAAACCCTTTTAATTGGAATAATAAACACCCCCCCTCATCTCCCCCCTGGTTAATTAACACGCAGGCTCCTGATATGTGTTAGTGAAGCAGAACAAGGTGAAAACTGTCTAATACTCCCGTCACTTCACTGTATGTGGGAGGATGAATCTTCAATCTCTGCTGTGAACTCCTAAAGAACTCGTCGGCACCAGATTGAATTCAGGGCTCGCTTCGGTTTTGTTTCATCTTTAGCAATCCTATTACTCGCACTGGGATCTTTACCTTTTTCTGTCACGTTCCATTTTGTTTTGTCGTGCATGACGCAAAGAGCCCTGACGGAAGGAGCTGCGTGCAAATGAGACTTAAGGTCTGCTGTGTTTTCCCCATCGTGTGTTACAGTTCCCGAGGACCTGTCCCTGGAGGAGAGGGATGAGCTGTCAAACATCCGACGCAGGAAGAAGGAGCTGCTCGATGATATTGAGGTGCGTGGACATATGAGCATATAGTTTATATCCAGGAAACATTAGAAGCCCTATCTCAGAAAGCTTCCGATCATTAGTGGTGCACTGTACGTCTTTTATCGATCAATTTCATGTGAAGACATTTATAATTTATCTATTTTTACTCATTTAAACTTTAAATTCAAATTTTTTCTGCAGAAGGTTAGGTCTATTTGCATGCTGAGCATAATGCAAATTGACCCACAGTTTATCTTTGCACACTCAATTTGCTCCAATAAAAGGGATGACTTCTCCACAGTGCACATATAAAGTGTTGTCTCACACCATGAAGCTTCTCTGACCTTTATCCCGCTTTGACCTAAATAAAGGACTGTTTCACTCTTTTCCCGCAGAGGTTGAAGTTCGAGATCGCAGAGGTCATGACGGAGATCGAGCAGCTGACGTGTGTCGGAGAGAGGTAAGTCACTGAAGTCAAGGATTATTGCATGGATGTAGTTTGTGTAGATGATGTTTTAAAGCATTTATCAAATATTCCTTTAGATTTTGTGCACAGTCTGAATGCTGTTTCAGAGTCCTCTACTCTTTAGCAGCAATGAATATGTTGTGGGTCACTATAATTAAACAGGAAATGAAAACGTATTTCCATCTTTTAAAAATAATTAACCATATGTAAGAGAGTCTTTGGCCTCCTGAGCCCTAAATAACACACATATTGGTTTTCACCCTGCAGAATTATGGCTCATAGTCGACTCACTGTTTTCTTAGTTGTCAAAGACAGTTAGATCACCATGGTGCTCTCTGTTGTAAATTACATACTGCAGGTTCGATATGAATTAAGTAGATAAACATGGGAAGAAGGTTGAAGAATACTATCAACCAGACCTTGCTGGATGTGTGTATGTGTTAAATTAACCTGTGACCCCCGGCTACATCTCAACACCTGCAAAGTTTGGTCATGGTATCTTGGGCGGTTGTCAAAATGTGTCCACTGTCAGACAGTCATTTAACCTCAGTGTCAGTTACACACACACACACACACACACACACACACACACACACACACACACACACACACACACACACACACACACACACACACACGCACACACACACGCACACACACACGCACACACCGACTCAAAAGGTGAAAGCTATTTAACCAACAATGACAGTCAATATTCAACATGTGTCAATGTAAATCAATAAAGCGAGTGCTCCCTAGGTCTCCTAAGGCCATTCCTGCTTTGTCATCTCATCTGTCACTTTATCACCCATCTGCATTACAGATATTAAAACTGTACACGCAGCGTTTTCTTCAGTTTGTCTCTGTGTGCACATGTTTTTTATCGTCTTAGATTCAAGCACGAGCATGCAAGCAGGAAATAATCTCCTGTTATTATTATAAATAAAATGGAATTGTTGTGTTTGGGGGTCCGAATGTTATATATTGTAAAAATAAAATCTGCATTTGCATTTTTTGTGTCGCAGTAAAACAACCCAGAGAAACAAACAGATCGCCATGGGTCGGAAGAAATTCAACATGGACCCAAAGAAAGTACGTTTCTGCGCTTTTATTTTATTTGACAGTCCTGTACCGGCCTCATATTTTCATTACAAATCATCACAGCCTCCAGTGTCTCTGTAGCCTCAGAATTAAATGAATCTTTTGTCCTCTTCCTCTCCAGGGAATCCAGTTCCTGCTGGAGAACGACCTTCTGCAGCACACTCCCGAAGAAGTCTCCCAGTTCCTCTACAAAGGCGAGGGCCTCAACAAGACTATGATTGGAGACTACTTAGGCGAACGGTAAGACAGATCATCAGTCAGGCTGTGGCAGGAAGCCCTCCCCTCTTCTGATTTACACCCCCCCTCAGTGATTAGAGAGAGGAATTATGGGCTGGATGAATTGATTAATAAGGGAGAACATTGATTGCACCCTCCCACCCCTCAACATGAATCTTTGAGGACGTGCGTGTGTCTTGTCATAGTTCACCCACGTGAACTTCTAACTGGTAATAAAAGGTCCAAGCCGCTCCTCAGATCTCTGGCCCGACCGTCCTGCAGCCGCACCCCAGTGAATGTCTCTTATAGCCAAAAGACTGTTGAGATGAGGTGAGAGTAGTTAAACACACGATATGAGGAAGAATACACACTGAATCAATCAATGAGCCCAAGAACTGACATGAATACAAAGAAATGAAAAGAGTGAAGCTGCTAACAGTATTTACCATGAGGTTTTCAAAGAGCTGTAATCAAACATGGACTTAATGATAGTTAATGGAGAACGGTGTACCATGAAACTGTTTTCCGTTTCATCCCTAAAATAATAAAATTGAATAAATGTATAATATAAAATAAAATAAAATGTAAATCTAAAAAATAAAATAGAATAAATCTCACATTACGTCTTTATTCATATCCAGTATGGTCTAATAAAAATAATCTTGATTGATGTCGACTTCACGGTGTTGATCTTTTTAAAGCGGCTGTACATCATTTTAAAAGAATAGAAAGTCCACTCTGTCTTTCTTTGGCCTTTTAGTCCATGCTGGAAATACCATCTGCTCCAGTCTGTATTAACTTAGTTCCAGGGGCTGAAACAATGAGGCACACATGTACGCTGAATGAAGATTAAATGAAGGTTGGGGAGGGGACGACTCTGGGGAGTCCTCTTGTTGGCAATGGGCTTTATTCATTGAAGATCATTAAGAGGGAACCAATCCAGTGGAAATCACACTAAACACAGGCTCGGTAATTTACACTCAGTAATTATCACTAATTAAGATTCTACAAGGAGCAGGAACCTATTGTTACACAGAGAGGGGGAGCAGGTGGTGGAGATCGTGGAGGTGCGGGGTACAAGGCAGCTACTCATGGGAGGGAGGCTCAGACAGTGGAAGTGACTTCAAGGAAGATGGATAGATGGATAGATGGATAGAGAGAGAGAGAGAGAGAGAGAGAGAGAGTGGGATGGGTGGGTGGATGGTTAGATGGATAGATCCATCGATCGATAGATAGATAAATAGATAGATGATGGATGGATGGATGGATGGATGGATGGATGGATAGATGAACAGATAGATGGATAGATGGACAGATAGATGGGTGTGTTGATGAAGGTTGCATCCCTTTTTATTGTTCCTGTGTAATTCACCCTTGTTTGTCACATGCTCACACTCACTGTTATCACAGACACCTATATATACAGTATATACAGTATATATATATATATATATTTAAATGCATATTTTATTTCACCTTTACAAATGGCAGGCCAATTTTAATAACTTGTATAATCCTCATAGGAAATAATGTGTTTCATTAGGTTCAGTCATAAACAAAAACCCAAAGTCATCCTCCAAATAACACGAGATGTTATTGCAATGCAAGTTTGCTGTTGTCCCCTTGTAAGCCAGCATTCTCTGTACTCTCCTCAGCGTTTCCACAGAAAACATAAAACCCTAAGCCTGAGAAGTCCTGCTTTAATTTGAACAATACACAATACAAAGAAGATACAGGATCACGGAGCTTGACGTAACACAAACATGATCAGAGAAGCAGTTTCCGCAGCCCGAGAGGGGCTGTTGATTCTTCCGCCTAAAACCCCTCTGATACCTAAACAAACCTCGGAGGAAAAAAGAACCTGGTTTTGTTTTAAGTTGTTTTTTCCATCAGACACACACAGTCGGTGTGGAGAAACATCCAGCACTGGCCAGCTGTTTAAATTGCTTCCAGACCCGCTCAGCATAAGGCATGAATAAGGCCAGAAACATGACAGGAATGCTGGAGAAAAAAAAAGAATTCAGGTTGAGAAATGCTTTCATGGGGGAAATATGTTTTTCTTCTGGGTTCACGTTGTGTTCGGGGGATCCTGAATAGTTTCATTTTTCTTGGAAATTCTTTAAACAGAAAAACAATAAAGTAAATATTATTTCCTCACTCTTTCTTTTTCTCCACCAGAGATGACTTCAACCTCAAGGTGCTGCAGGCCTTTGTGGAGCTGCACGAGTTTGCAGACCTCAACCTGGTCCAAGCTCTACGGTCAGTGGAGGGACTAACCCAAATAAAACATTTACAGCAGTGACATCATGTGAAACCCTGACACCTTCCCCTCCTCTTCTCCTTGTTGTTTGTAGGCAGTTTCTATGGAGTTTCCGTTTGCCAGGCGAAGCCCAGAAGATCGACCGAATGATGGAGGCGTTTGCCTCTCGGTACTGTCAGTGCAACCCCGGGGTCTTCCAGTCAACAGGTCAGACACACAGCAAGCCGTTGTTAATGCTTCATGTAAACCTTGTTATAGCAGACATATCATCAGACGCCTGTCAGACAGGAACTCCTACATCAGCACCACTCCTAGTGCAACAAATGAATTGAGTTGGAACTGGATGTTTTATCATTTATATACAAGTCCATAGGTTGTTTTCAATAGAAAAGTCAGTGTTGACGTCAGGCTGATAACATTTGCATAAGCTCTATCTCTTAGATTGGCAGAACCTGCAAATATCAACCATTAACCCCTTACTCTTTACTTTTTTAAAGCTTTTTTAACCAATTTGTGCATTTTTCCATAATTCATCATCATAATTCATTATTTTACCAAACTATTTAAACTTTTCTATCCCTTATTTATAGATATTATAGCTATTTATATATTTTAGCTATTTCTACCATGTTCCTATGACCTTTAACTAATGTCAATAATCCAAAATCACTTACTATTAACTATATTTTCCACTATACAGTGAGTCCGCTACTTTGTACTGCTCCACGTTTGATGAGAATTATTATTGGTTATTGGTACATATTCCTGATTGGGATCTGGGCCCGAGCTGTCGTCTATATTCACATGAGCAATGTGTGTCAGTGCGCCGAAAACCACTCCGGCCTAATATACCAGCAGAAATACGGCCTGAGGGTCTATAAAAGGACCCACTGAGTGATGGCCTGTTTTTTAATGTGTTTCAATCATTAAACCATAAGAGTTACTGTAACTAAGGTTCAATGAGGATTAACCAGATTACAATTTCCAGTTCAGTGCACGAGTCCAGAGTAAACAAGCACCAACAAACAAGGGACATCCATAATTCAGGAGGACTCAACCTGGCTAAGTGATCCGCGTCTCGTGTTAAACAAAGCCTGCGACTACAACAGACAGTGAATAATTCAAGAGGTTCGGACCGAGCTATTGTGTGCACGGGATTCTGGAGGGTGTGAGTGTGTTTCTGTGGAGGCTCCACCTGAGTAGTAAGGGGTTGAGCAAATTCAGATGCTATGAAATAACTGTTATTTTTACTTATTATAGGAATATTAGATTTAATACATCCAACTTTGAAAGCCTTTTAGGATCTTTAATTACAAAGGTCATGAAAGCTCAGTTTCCGCTCCGCGTTTCATCATGATCATTAAACTTTGGAATACACAGGCATCCCTCTAACAGATACCACCACCTCTTGGCCCGTGGTACACACATTCTTTCTTTCTTTTTTTTAATAAAGAGTGTGTGTGAGCCGGCACACAATAAGCAGGGCAGGACAGCCAGGCCCAAAGTGTGTCAGTGTGAGGAGACAGACAGAGTGGAATGAATGATTCATTTACAGGCAGTCACTGGCCCGTGTGAGTCTGAACATTAACACACAGTAGAGAGACTGCAGCGCTGCACCCCCACCCCTCACACACACGCACACACGGGCACACACACACACACTCAATTTTGAAATGATATTAGAGTTTGGGTCAGGTTTGGTCGATAGCTGAGCTTTCTTGATTTTTCACTCACTGGCCTTGGGTCGGGTTCAGGCACAAATAAACGAACGCCTGCCTGGTCGGGCTTGTTTAGTTTACTGTTGGACGGTGCTGACACAAATTTGTGGCCCAATCTGGACACAAAATGCAAAATAAATTGTAATCCCACGCCTAATAGACAGTAAATGCTCAAATAAAACCTGATAAGAAAATAGTCTGGAGTTATCTTATCCTCTATATTTTCATGTGCAAAAAAAATCATGTAAGAATATGGTATTATTATCAAAGGATACAGTAACTAACTCAAATGGCTCTTGAGTAGAGTGCATCCCCCTCATGAAACCACATTTAATTTCACTGATTAATTTTGTGATTTTTATTTGCCCCAAATCGCACCCACTCATAAATATGAGTCCCCTAAATATGCCTGGTTTTTCTATCATCACGATTCAAGAAATATACTCAGAGAAATGAAAGGAAATGTTGAAAAAGGGCCCTGATCAAAGGATGTTAAAGAAAGTGAAAATAATTCCTGGATCGGCACCAAAATGTTATGGGTTCCTCTTTTAATCCTGCTAACAAACAAACAGAACGCAGACGAAAACATAACCTCCTTGGTAATTATGTATGTCACTGTGATCTGTCCTATTTTTATATTGGTGTCTATTTCAGCCTTTTTCATTGTTACTGTTATTCCCTGTACTCGGCATCCTGTGTGTAACAATGTGGCCACCGGTTTTGGTAGACACACACGTATAATATACATCTACAGATATATTGAGATACACTTTAACCCATTTATTTCTCCTCCTGCTGCTCTCAGATACCTGCTACGTGTTGTCGTTTGCGATCATCATGTTGAACACCAGCCTACATAACCCCAACGTCAGAGACAAGCCCCCTGTGGAGCGCTTTATCTCCATGAACAGAGGCATTAATGAAGGAGGAGATCTGCCAGAAGAGCTTCTCAGGGTGAGGATTTGCCTGTAATGAGTGTGTGTGTGTGTGGGGTGACTGATCTCTGTGACCGCTCTGTTATACCAACTCCATACGAATGAGGCTTTTCCTTCACTGTACCCCCATGTGATTAACGGTTCCGCCCCTGTCTGCAGAACCTTTACGACAGCATCAAAAACGAGCCCTTCAAAATCCCAGAGGATGATGGGAACGATCTGACGCACACATTCTTCAACCCTGACAGAGAAGGCTGGCTCCTAAAGCTCGGTACGTAAAAAAATCAGAGCTGTCAAAGGAACCTTGTTTGTGTTGATTTGAGTCGGGATAGCCTCAACATCACTTTGATTGGTACATGCTTCATTTCCCTGTGGGTTGTTGTGTATGTGACTTGTTAATGATGAGCTTGAAGGTGGCCATGTTGGAGGTGGATTGGGCAACAAGAAATAGCTTTGACCCAGTATCCTACATTATTACTAACAGGTATTGATATATGCTGACAGAAATCATGAGCTGATGCTAACGTCACCCATAAGAACTTAATATTTAGCATTTAAACGTGCTTTAGTTACAGCAGAGCCAGCCAAGTAGGGTACTGCAGACATCCCTCTCCCGAGCCACGCTTTCCACTTCTCCCTGGGCAATCCCGAGGTGTTACCTGGCCAGATGGGATATGTAGTTCCTCCCACGGGTTCTGGGTCTACCTCATGCTGGGTAGACAGCTCTCCCTTTTCGAACGTGGAAGAGCAGCAACTCCAAGCCTCCCTCCGAATGTCTGAATTCCTCACCCTATCTCTAAGGCTGAGCCAAGCCACCTGATAATAGCATTACTGTAGAAACAAAAAAAATGTATTTCAATGAGTTCCTTTTCATTACAACCAATTAAATCTGTCCATCCATCTCCGTTCAAGAGATGTTCGAACATCACAACATACTCAGTTGGCATTGAGTTTAAAGAGCTTGAAGGAAACCCACACTGCTTTCTAGTGTTTACTAACCACTTCCTGTCATGTTCATTACATTGAAAGCGACACTAGAGAAAAAAGAATTGAAGGGCAACTCGTAATGTTGGTGTTTAAGGGGTTTTAGGTTTCTTTTCAAAATAAGACCCTTAATAAGACACTGGTGGTAAAAACACCTCACTCAGCTAGAGACGCATCCTGGCACATTGTGTTCATTTTCCCTGTGTGAACGTGCCACAAACTCAGACAACTGCCGGCTGATTAGCGAGCCAACAAGTCATTCAACTGTGCTCGCTCCTATCATGCGATAACTCCATTCACTGTGCCACGAACTTGTATCAGCTTGTGATTTCTACGCACGTCGACCCATGTTTGCTCGGAAACCGTCCACCTCCATGATGGCACCAGATCTGTGTCCAACCTGCAATGAGACTCCTCTTTCTTTCCTCTCATATTGCCTCTCTATTGTCTTGCTCCTCTTCATGATTTCACCATCTCTCTCTCTCTCCGCCTCTCTCGTGGTGATTTTTTGTGCTCGCTGTCTTATTCTGTTATTTTTTCCTTTTGCACCTCACTCCCTCTCTAACCTTTCGCCCTTTCAACTCTGTGTTTTGTTCTTTCGCTCTGTTCTGTTGCGGCTGTTCCTTCTTAAATCTCTGTATCAGGAGGTAGGTACACTCCTTCCTCCTCTGTCCACCTGGTTCATCTCAAACTGGCCTTGGCTGCCATTAACCCTGTAGCACACCAGGCTCCTGAACATGCTGGCCGCCTCATCTAAGTTGTATCAGAGCTGTTACTGGTTAAATAAGTTACTGCAATATGAAGTGATGGGTTATTTTATTGAGAAGCGAGGTGAGTTGAAGGTCAGCGTTCTCTCTCATTCTGCATGAGGACGGGCTGCATTCCTCTTTTGGCTCTGGAGGAGGCTGGGTGACGCTCAGGGCTCGTCTCAGTCGGTATTCAGGCAGAACGCCAATTTATCACAAGAAGAAGCCTCGGCATAAAAGATAATGATGCAACTCATCAAACCTCTCTGCCACTTGCTTTTTACCCTTTGGAACAATTGTAGGTTCTAATTTAATTAAGCCACTTATTTGGAAACAAACATTTGCACAAATTCTGAAGTGCGTGATGGAGAGCTCCGTCATGGTTCATCTTTCATCTACATTACAGGTGCTTTCAAGTTCACTTCCACTTTGGTCAAGTTTAAACTTCTTTAAAGGAATAGTCTGTCACTTTGGGGAGCAGTAATGTCGGCCATCTTTATATAGAGTCTATGCACAGGGAAAATGCAAAATCTACCATTAGTGCCTATAAAATTTATAAATTCATACTTTGCTGCTTCCCTCATATCAAGTCATTGTGCTATGCTAAGCTCACCCACAATGTAACCTTAGAATGGTACTGAATCTACCCTTTCAGCTAACAAGAAAACAACAAAAAAAACATATTTCCCAATATGCTGTTCTTTTAACCATCTACATGACAACCCTAAAATTATTAAATAGTTTTCTACATGTAGTAGTAACAAGGATTGCTCTGACGAAAGTGACTTCACCCTCCTTGTAGATTCTCTGAAAGTTCCCATCGGTCAGCTGAACAGGCCAGGTCATGCTTCGTACCATTCGAGACCGCCCTGTGCGACATACAGCTCCTGTATTTGCCAGAACATGCAGTCATGCTCGAGCTTTGGTCCGCTTGAATCTGCGCCGTGGGAATGCGTACGAGCCGCTGCGTTACCGGTCATGCAGTGAAACAAAAGAGACCTTGGCCCCTTTTCCATTTGTGTCCCTCTGTCCCTGACTTACAGACCTCCATACCTCCCACTGCTGCTTCACTGAGCCCTTCTCTCTTTCTATTTTGCTCTCGGTTCCACTAACTGCACTTTCCAGATCCTTCTAGAGTCTGTTTTTTTTCCCCCCGTAAGTGAATTCCATGTTAATTTTAGCTCCATACAGCTGCACTGCTGAGGCTGTGAAGCTCACATAACACCTTCACCGAGATTGAGCCTGCCGCTATGCCTGAACCCATCATCATCCAGCATGATAATAAAATCCAATCACTTAGATGCTTTTGGAATGTATCTTAGAGAGCCTACATTTGTGGAGGGGGGGTCACAAAGACATAGAGCCTTGACAGATATAGATACCAAATCAAAATGTACCATCTAAGCAGCATTTATATTAAAAACATGGCCAGTCAGTGTAACATATTGTGGCTGTTATGTCTCCCAGGCCTTGGCAGAGATTACACCTCAACCAAGAGCAACAGTCTTCTTAAATTCCAGCTGCACCAAATTTCACACACTCAAAGATATCAGTTCCCTAAAAATGCCAGATTTGTTTTCATCAAGATCCAGGAATTATTCCCTGGAAAGTCGTCAAAAATTTCACAGCTTCTTTTATGGCCCATGTCCGTCCACCAATTTCCAAGCAAATCTGTTCTGTAGTTTTTGTGTAATCCTGCTGAGACACAAAAAAAACAAACGGACCAATGGACAGGAGTGAAAACACAACCTCCTTGTTAAAGATAAACAAATATTCCCTCACACTTGTGCATAGTTTTGAACCTTCTCACATTTATTTTCCCTCCCTACATAACAACCAAATGAAGGATCAATCTGCATTAGAACAACAAACATGGAACTTCATTTGGTAGAAATCCAGAATAAATATCAGGATTAAAATAGAAATTTGGCGAAATGGGATTAAGAGCTCTCCATGCCACTTTATGACTGACTGTAGAAGAATAAGACGTACATACTGTACTTACCAACAAGAGGAAACCAGGTTTTACGGGCTCACATTAGTTCAGCGGCTGGAAATGCTGTGGCTGCACCTTAAGTTAAACATCTCTCATGAATAATATACTGTAAATGCTGGAGTTGACCCTCGGTAGAAGTATAGAATAAAAATCTGGGTCAGGTGAACATTACATATTGATTACATCAGTAACGGCTGCTTTCTGCGCCTTCTGTAAAGTCAGCAAACGTGTTATTATGCTGCCCATGACGCAGACTGTACATCAGCAGCATTATGCTGTTTTGATTACATAGGTTAATTGCATCACCGATGGTGTAATAAGGAGAAAATCCACTAATCCCAATAATCCACTTTTGTCTGATGAGTGAGGCAGATGGAGACTTTTTTGTCTCTTGTAATGAAAATCTCTCAGATATTTAACTGTAGAATAATCGGTTCAGACAGGGAGTGATTTTAACTCCCTGTGTAAGAGCTATTCTTCATTACATACAAGCATCGGTAGACACTTTTCTCAAACCAGGCTCATAAAATCTGTCCCTCTCGCTGGCCACCCCAGTTGAATGCACTCCTGCCTTAGTGCTCACACACTCTGTACTTGGCGTGCACATGTCCGGCCCTCCTCCTGGAAGGTAACACAGGGTTCAACTGTTTTCACTACCCCCCACCACCACCACCAACACACCCTCCCTCCTTGCGCTCGAGCTCTGGGGACAGGGAGAGGTTAGCGGAGGGAGTATCCAACCTGAGCCTACTAAAGCAGACGGATGGTGATCAGAAGCAGATGTGGCACGTGGTCTCCTGCAGGTTAGCCTGCACGTGCACAAACACTGACACCTCTTCGGTTTGAAATCAAGCGCGGTGTGTTTCTGTCCGCAGGCGGCCGTGTGAAGACGTGGAAGAGGAGGTGGTTCATTCTGACTGACAACTGCCTCTACTACTTTGAATACACAACAGTGAGTAGGCCGATCTGTGTTTGTGTGTCTCGGAACCATAGATTGTTCATTATTTAATAATTCAATTCTTCTTCTTAGTTTTCTCTTCTTGAGTTAGATGAGGAGATTGACTCAACACTTATGCTCAATATGAAGCTGCAGCCAAATATTAAGCTTAGTTTAACACCAAGGCTAGAAACATCTTATATTTTGTTGAAACCATAAAAGCCAAAATGTACAAATAAGTTATATTATATTATGATATTATATTATAATTATAATTTCAAATGTTAAAATATTTACAATACTGATAGTTTTTAGCTGAGTGTGTGAAACATATAATGTGTAAATACATTTTGTACAGATAGATAATGTGCAAAAGGACGATAAGTAAAGGAGACATAAAAAATAAATCCTACAGTTGTAATTATTGTCTCACACACACACACACACACACACACACACACACACACACACACACACACACACACACACACACACAGAGAGAGCGACAGACAAAGGTCTTTGCCTTTCAGCTCTGCTCTTTAACAGATGTTGCCCCTTTGACTTAAATAAAACTCCCTTCAGCAATTAACATGAGGCATCATGGGAAACATCTGCAGTGTCTACGGCACACATCTGGCCCCCCCGCTACGCTGCAAACCAAGTGCCTCCCCCAACCCGCTGTGAGGATCACCCCCACGCTTCACCCCAGGAACCCAGCAGCATCCCTAATGCTGAGAACGCACACCCTCCCCCAACACACACACACGCCAATCCGTCAGCACGCACACATACACGCTGTGGTGGTGCACACACTCAAATGGCACGCACACGGCCAGCTGTGAGGGGTTGTCCACAAGCATTTCCTCCCCCTGCTGTGCCCCCTCATTAGTAGGAGGATGACAAGCGGGACACAGGGCTGTTCCTCAAGGTCTCTCCCCAAACACACACACACACCCACACACACACACTTCACATCTGGACCCACAAGCACAATAGCAGTCGCTGGAGGATGGCGAGTGTAGGGTTACGTCTCCCTCGGGTGCTGTCCCTTACGTGACCAGGATGAATAAAAACCTCCAATGTGCTTTAATCGCCACCTTGACTTTTTAAAACTTTGATGCTGTCAGGCTCAATATAATGTTAAGATAATAGTTAAAACACTTAAACAATTAAAGGTGCTACACATAGCGTCTAAAAGGTTTCTCTTGGCTTGTCTGTGAACTCTTGTTTTCAATGTGTAGCTGATGAAATAGCTTTGAACAGTCGTGCTCCACCAGCCCCATGTAGATAAGAGTGTGTGTAGGAGGATCTTTCACAATTACCCTTTTACAGCATTAGAATGGGGTTTGGGTGATCGGATTGCAGTCGGATAGAGTTTGACCACATGAATGTGCAGGTGTGAATGCACCCAAGAAAACCCCCGATAGTCAGGGACGCACAGTGAACACACTGAACAAAAGCACAAATGAAATTACGTCAATCCATATATAACAACTACGTGGGCAGAAATAATAATCACACATAAATAATAACTGCAGCTAGCAGCCACTAGCCAGAGAACACAAGTAGCAGTCCTCTCCTCGGTCCTCAGCTCGGGACGCCATTCAAGACATTGGAGATGGAGAGAAGATGAGAGCAAGTGTCTGCTTTCAAGTTGGTTTGATGAAAGTAGACACGAGAGGAGGACGTGACGTGAGCGGGACCGAGCGATCAGATCTCAGGTCCGATCGGTCCTGGTCTTCATGTTAGATGGTTGATTAAGAGACATCTATGTTCTGAGTGAGAGATGTGTTGATGCTACATTCTGTCTTTGTATGTGTCTCCAGGATAAAGAGCCTCGTGGGATTATTCCTCTGGAGAACCTCAGTATCAGAGAGGTGGACGAGCCGAGGAAGCCTGTAAGGAGCAACTTTTAAATTCACTAGATCAGGATTTTCTTTTTCTTCTGCACCAAGTTGTGCACAATCGTGAATATCAGCCTTCTGAACATGTCTTTGGTTTTATAATTCAAGACCCACAAATCAATGAAAATGCTGAAAAATCTAGAAAGTAAAACAAAATTCCTGGAAATTTCATGGTAACTTCATGGTAAATTTCCAGCTAACTAACAGACTAACAAACACAAACACAAAACCTCCTTGTTACAACCTATATCTTCTCTGAGATGTTCTTTTTCTTTCATCACACATATTTCTCATGATCTCCTCCCAGAACTGCTTTGAGCTCTACAACCCAAACCACAAAGGTCAGGTGATCAAGGCCTGCAAGACGGAGGCGGACGGGCGGGTCGTCGAGGGCAACCACGTGGTGTACAGGATATCGGCCCCCACGCCGGAGGAGAAGGAGGAGTGGATCAAATCCATCAAGTAAGAGGCGAGGCGCGTTAGTGTGGATCCATTTACACTGAGACGGCACTTAGCCAACACTGGGCCGCTCCCATGTGGGACGTTCTCATGTCTGACCTTGACTGTGTGAACGCAGCACGCAAACACATAGAGCTGTGAGCTTAAACACACACACACACACACACACACACACACACACACACACACACAACAGGTGACTAAACGCGACTGTTTCTCACACTTGCACACAGATAACACTCCGAGGTGAGTTCTGCTCTGCTGGATAAGCTCACTTCCCTTTGATTAGCGCTTAGCAAAGAAAAACACACACATGCACACACACACACACACACACACACGCACACACACACACACACACACACACACACACACACACACACACACACACACACACGCACACACCGTCTCAGGCGCTGCTGTGCCTCCCTGCGCTCTCAGTGTGTTTTGGCAGACCCTACACCCGATTCGTCAGATCCGAACGGCGTCTGATTAACCAGGAGAGTGGAGGTGCAGCGGTAAATTGGACCCAGTGGGTAATTGATCAGCTCAGTGGTTATCATCCACTCGGCTGCAGCTCCACTGGCAAATATGATCAATATCTGAGCGAAAAAATCGTATTACACAGTCCTCCCCTGCTCTAATGATATTGAAAAAAAACCACTTAGCATTGACAGATGTGTATCCATTAAATGAAAGTGATGGGTTTTTCAGCGGAGTTACTGTAATCTTGGCGGCCTGGCGAAAGAGGAGAGAGGTGCTCGCGGTTCTCGTGTGGTAGATTTCCAGTCGGCTGTCCTTCTCGTGACACATCGCGTGTGTGACGGGTTTCACACTCGGGCGTCCGAGTGCTTTTAGTGTACATGCACACGTGTGAGCCCACAGTGCTGTCTCTTAGACCCGGTTCAGACCTGATTCTGACACCCGTCCTGAGTGATCCCATCACGAGGGGGTCAGCGTGATCCTGAGATCCAATCACAAAAACCACATTCGGAGGTGGTCTGGGATGTGGAGGACTCAGCTGACGTCTCTGACCTGCAGCAGTTTCACAAATTAACCAAGCGTGTTTTTACCCTTCTCTGTGTCCGTACGGTGATTTGTCGGTGACCACTGCCACAATATCAACACTGATCACCACATAATGACTGAAACTTCCCTCGAATTGGTCAAATCTTTCTTCACGGTCAAAGTTCCCCAAAGTCTGACTCCACACAGCGATTTGTTCGGCCACAGAAAGGACAGGAAGCTAAAGCTTAATTCCCTTCCTCGCTTGGACAGATTGGAAGTGGGAGGGAGAAGACTGATAGTCACGTATGTGTGACAGGGACCTTACTCTCTCTCTCTCTCTCTACCGCTCTCTCTTGTCCTGACACACACACACACAGACACAAACACAGTGACATCAGACACATCTGTAAACTCAAACTGGGTAAAAACATCATAATTTGGTCGTCCAGGACAGAAATGACACGTGTTTATTTGCATATAGAACAGGGAAGTGAAATCCATTCAGGACACATTTTGGTGTGAACACACGTACTTGGTGCCGTCCACTTGTGATCGGATCTCTCAGGACCGATGTTGATACCAGGTCGGAACTGGGCCCTAGTGTTTCAGTCCAGTTGAACACTGGGAGGTTGAGGCTTCTCCTCTTGTTGCTGGAATGATAAAGATCACAGATTTAACTCAGCGCTGCCTCAACCACACGTTTGACTCAGCTGCTGCGGCGACAGACTGTCCTGCAGTCAGCAGATTCACACACACACACACACATTGTATCCACACCTGACTCATCTGCTTGGGTGGAAACTGCTCTTGTGGTAACAACACACAGGACTGGTCATCTCAGTGTGTTCACTGTTCTGCTGCCGGGAAACCTCTGGGTTACTCAGCGCTGTTCCGCTCTCTAGTGTGTGGCACTGACAACACACAAAGCAGCTACAGTCACAACCTCATGATAATAATAATCATTTCTTAAACTGACTGTGTATAAGAAAAGTAAAAACTGTTTTAGTGTCTTTCAGCTCATTGTTTTGGTGTTTTTATGAAGCCATAAAGTTCAGACAAACCCCCTGTATGCTAACTGATACTTTTCTCAGGACAGAACCTTATATTTGTTTGGTGGCCAGACACACAAAACAAAGTGGATGCTAATGTTGCGCAATATAATATAATAAATCATGAGTATTAGGGACATAATGAAGTAAATAAAATCTGAGATTTCGTGAAAAAAGGTGTAATATTATCATTATAAAGTCGTTCAACTCTTTCTCGTTGTTTCTTGAGAAACTATGAGACCTCTTTAAATATAGAACAACGATAACTCTGCAGTCAACCACTAGAAAACAATTCCTCCTCCACAGAAGAGGCAAGACCTCCTAATGTGTGTGGTTCTTTCTTCATTATAAACTCAGCTTCTTGCACAATCTTGTCAAAGTCCTGACACTAATGGTAATGTGGTCCTCATGAGCCAAATGATTACGTATAGCGTTATTTGTGCTGCTCCTCATTTCTCATTTTAATGAAGGCGACAGGCTGATCCTCTGAAATTCCCTCTGTAAAATCAATCGTAGCCTAAAATTAAGATTTTTTTCATATTACAAGTTTATTCTCGTAACACTATGACTATATTCTTATAATATTGCAACTGCATGCATATAATATAATGAGAACAATGTCGGAATATTATTATTTTATTCTTGAATTCTTGTTTCCTTTTTACCAAAACAAACATGGAAAAGTATAATGAATCACGACATTAAAGGAAGAATGCACCTAAACCTGCTGATTTGTTGTTTGACAGCAGCAAAGATGACTCCGCAATTTTCAGCTTCACAATTGTCACATTATGTCGTTAAGTTTAGTTGCAAGCACACGGATGTGTTTGATGTCCCCATAAAATATACAGTGAAAACTAACATCAATCGTCATAGTAACATATTAGAAACCTTATCCAATGAATCAATAGTGACCCATCACACTCATCGTACCCTCACAGTTAATAATATAAATAAAGCAATAAAGCTTTGGATGCGTTGCTGCATTCTTTCCTTTTCTTTTTGTGTGGATAACATAAATAGCAAGATGTTTTGATATTTATAGCACAGCGAGAGGAGTGAGTGAAGAACAGGTTTCCGGGGGTGAAATCACTGCAAACGTCAGGCTTTGGTGTTGATCACATGGCAGATGGGTTTTTCTTTCTTCATAAAGCCTGACAGAATACAGTGCAGGCACAGGAAGTGGTGTGTTGTAAGGTGCATTGACTGATGGAGACGAGATGGATTAAGGTCAGAGTTGTACACCTAGGATTTACTAAATCGAATCAAGAATTAGTCCCAGCAAGCTCTAAACATCACACACTGATCGTGTTTGAGGTTTTCTTTAGGCTCTATAATAGATTTCAGCATTTTTGATGGGTAATTTTTCAATTCAGTGCAGGACTCAGGAATGTGTGCAGGTCTGATGTGGTGGACAGTTCAGTGACGTGCTCCTTCCTCTCCTCTCCCCACAGAGCGAGCATCAGCAGGGATCCTTTCTACGACATGCTGGCCACCAGGAAGAAGAGGATAGCGAATAAGAAGTGATGTCCGCCCGCGCTCCACATCCTCCTCGTCTTCATCACTGCCCTCTCTGTGACCAGCACGGCCCCAGGAGACACAGGTGGGAGTTTTCGGGTCAAGCTTGTCTGGGAGCCGGAGGATCGTCTGCACATCAGATCAGAGGCGAAGGTGTAGATGGAGAATAAGGACCTGCAGGATCTTCACCGAGCTGGATGTTCATTGAGGACCACAGTTTAGAGGCGGAGCAGCCACGACTGGAATCATAGGACATTTTTGCGTAATGTGTCTGTGGCACTGCTGCCCTCTGCTGGACGTGTGGGGAATTACATCTACTGCACAACAAACGCACGGGCAGGATGTAAAACCTGAATCCCTCCGGTCTCTCTCCACCTGGTGAGGTTGGTCACCCCCAGACGCCAACTTTTGATTCTTTAATTGTCTCGTGCATCAGCAGTTGCCGACGCCAATGTTTTCCGTTAACTACGGAAAGCCTCGAGTTTTTAAATCAGCTGGTCTGATTGTTGTGTATCTGTATATGCAAACTTACTGATTTAACCAAGAAAATGAAATCCAGGCTCATATTCTTCTGTAATTTAGCGTGTGCCACCTTATTCCCTCTTTGAAAACGAAGACGTAAACGATTCAGGGGAAATAGTACCACACACACACTTAGAGGAACGACCCTTTCAAGTGGCCACTGTTGCATCATATATATTAGTTCTGTACCGTTACATATTGAAGATGCATCTCTGTGTTCATTTCTTTTGTATTTATTTGCTTATTGTTTTTAACAAAAGAGGCAGCCCCAGACTCATTACATTATGCATGTATAATATATAATGTACATACTGGTTTTTATTCTTTCTTTGTTGTATTTATGTAGCATGTCAGTCATAACAGCCATAGCCTGTACCCGTTCACCTTTTAGTTCAACAGTTTATAGTAGTGGAAGTGGCACCTTGTGCGGAGCAGTGAAGTCTCCTCACACAGTGTTTTTACTGAAGATCAGATAATGTGATGATTCATGAGAGAAAAACTCACATTACAGAGACCTAATGGTGTTTTTTTCCCCCCTTATCTTTGTTCAAGAGTGTTCTTTCAGTTTGTGAGCGGGGCTTATTTCTCAGATTTTGTAATGCGCTCACTCGAAACCCTGCACTCGCACTCAAAACATTCCCAGCCTTCCAGCTTTAGCTCTCGTTCCTGTGCGCAGGAGAAATGGTTCGGATTTCTAGTCTGTCCCAACTAACAGAATGCCAGCTGTGGTGGGTCGCCTTTTTTGTTTTTATAGTTGCTAGTAACTGTATTGAAAACATAAAAAGAACTTGACATCCTTGATTTTGCCGCTTTATGTTGACCAGAGATCTGCTGGACTCCTTCTCAATGAAGGGCGGGACAACTTCACTCATAGTAACTACACCTGGCATTCTATTGGTTAGGGAAGTGGACTAGAACTAGACTTGTAGCACCATAACATCCAAGCACAAGCAGGGAGCGTTTTGATTGTGAGCGCATGGTTTTGACAGAGAGCATTACAAAATCTGAACATGAAATCAATAAGTCCTGCTTTCTAAGATCACGCTCTTGAATTAAGATAGAAGAAAAAAACATACTCACAGGACATGGTAAGTTAAAAAAACAAAACGTGCAGAACGTGGACTTAAATCATGTGAATGCTGACTGGAATCCCAAGGTCCGTCAAACCGACCCACATTGTTTAGGTGCAGGTTTCCGGTTTTGATCTTGGGTAAACCGCTCATGTGAAGACTTTGAATTAAAAAACACATGCTGATCAGTGAACAGTGTCCGTGTGAATTCAGTGAGAAGAGCTCGACTCTTTGGTATTTTACACCCGAGCAAGGTCTTTGCTCCTCGAACAGCTAGAAAGGTGGGTGTTTAACAACACCTGAATAAAGAGCGCCATCACTTTCAGTCCTCGCTGATACATCGTGATTCAACCGTTTGCCCTTCAAGAGGCTGAATACAATCAGTCTCTTCTGTGTGATACAAGAGCTTTCTAAAAAACCCCGGCAACTCTCCTCACTAAAGATTTATCATTCATTTCAATGCAGCTTGTAAACGTCAAAGACCAAGAACAAATTACAGACATAAACAAATGTATTTTAAGGCTTTTACCTTATACAATGTATAAATTCTGACATGCTAAAACTAAAAAGGTATAACAGCAGTTTTTCCAACGTCTGTCTAAAGTTGAAAAACACAACATAACAAAACGAAAAAAAAAAAAGAGAAATCAATCCATACTCCAAAGAACATGGTCAAAATTAACAAGTGTTCTAAAAACAAAAGCAAAACAACAAAACATCTACTGCTAATCCTGATACAGGATCTTTTTGTACATATAAAATAACTGATAGTACAGTTCAAAATTAAATTCACAGTATTCTTTTATGACGCGAGAAGACACAAACTGTAGTTTTCATTAAAAAGCAAACACAAATGGTCCACAGCGATGATAAATGTTTGATGCTTTCTTTCTGAACATTTAAAAAAAGAGCGAGTGAGAGAGTTGTGATGTAGGCGAGACAAAACTCCTCATCTTGTGAAAAAAGTTTAAAAATTACAGAGTGAATCTTAGGCTTCAGAGCAAAAATGGAAACGGGAAAATAAAAAAAGGAGAAAAACGTAAGCAGGGAAATGTCCTCAAGTCTGTCCAGGGTTAAAGTGGAGGCATCAGTCAGCGAAGCCTTGTTCCCACCACTGCGCTCGGCCGCCTCGTTCGTGAAAATCTCCCTCCTGCAGTTCGTCCGCTCCCAGTGGGATGGATGTAAAAACTCAGAAGCTCTGTAGATATAGTGACATCTTCCCTTTTGTTTCATTCTTATTCGAAGCGGGTGGATAATCCGTAATGGGATGTTTAACAAGTTTTTCGAGTCCTGAGTTCCACTGAGCAGCAGTTGAGATGTTTTAAGCTCCAGGCTTTGTTTGTGTTCATACGAGTATATATTAATATTTTTCATCATACATGTTCAACAAGGTGAGCGTTATTTTTTTTACCCATAGTTAAAGAGAATTACGGCAAATAATTAATGCCTTAAAAAAAGATTTTCGGAATATTTTAAAACACTTAACTTTTGGTAAAAATACAATTTATTCCCAACGAAGAAGAAGCACCATGTCAAAAGGTTGTTGATTTCATTCCTCTGCTGTTAAAATGGTGTTGATGCGCCTGAAATGAAAAAGAAGAGACCATGTCAAAATTGGTAGGCAGAACTATGAGCTATTGTGTAATTTGGCAACATTTTACACAGGATAGTCCCAGGCTAAAACTTCCACTTCAAGACCTCAGTCTGGAGGGATTACACTAGTGTCATTAGGTATTTGAAGAACCATCACATGTAAGAGCACGAGGAGTTCACCCAGACGAAGGGAATTCAACTTTTTAAAACAGCATTCAAGCGAACAAAGAGCCTCGCAACAAATTGTTGAGTTCATCGTTGTGTATTTAGAGATTTATTTATTTGTGTTCTTTTCAGATACGACTGTTAAAGAATGACGCCATAGAACTTCTTTTTATGTAGTTGGTCATTTCCAGTCTCAGTATGTATTTATATATATGTATATACAGTTTTTAACCTGAGCCAGGCCATACAACAATGATAGCAATCAATCAATCAAAATACATATATTTTTTTGATATGCAATGGTATCAGATCGGTTCTCTTTATCAGCCAATACAAAAAGTCCAGGTATTGGTATCGGTATCGAGAAGGGATACAGTTTATTAGCATTGACACTACTACAGCAAACAGTGATGATCAGTAAAAAGGACGCCCACTCACAGAGTCAGTGTTTCAGGCCACTGGAGAATCAGTGGGAGTTGCCATTGGTTCGACTGTAACCGTTTCCTAGAAAACAGAATGAATGCTTTAAACTGACACACAGCATTTAATTCAGCTATAGTATGGTTTGTATGTGAAAACACCTGTAATACCTGTGTGTCCATTGAGATGGCGGTGAGTTGAACCATTGGTGGCTGAAATGGGCTGAGGGGGGGGTAGATGGTCAATGCGAGGATCAGCGTAGTCTATGCGCCGGCGTTTTTCTGGTAAAAAACCATAGTTGTGTGTAGCGTCCTTGGTGTCATAGTAACTCCGCTTGCAGCTTTCCCGTTCCTCGCTGCTTCTGTTCTTGTGTCTCGGTGCGGCGCCTGGGCTCTGCTGCTTGGCCTCGCCATCCCGCTGCCGCCTGTTTTTCTTCTTCTTCTTTTTTATTTCAGCAATTCTGTCTGAATCCACGTCAGAGCTTCTAGGGTAAGATGGAAAACACATTAGTCTTAATCCACAATTAACTGAGATATAAGGCTTTGTCTGGAGGGCTCAGTTACTTTTATTAATGATTAACCATGTGAAACACAAAATATCAAGAAAAAAGTGCCATTGCAACAACAGAGTCTGAGGCGACATCTTCAAATGTCTTGTTCTCTTGACAAAAAGGCCAAAACTCAAAAATTTAAAGTTCACAGTTATATGATAAAGAAAAGCAGCAAACTTTACATTTGAGAAGCTGAACACAGAATGGTCAGCATTTTTCTCCTTGTAAAAATGGATCAATAGTATCACTCACCCGCTCTCTCTGTGTCTGTCTTTGTCCTTTGACTTCTTTTTCTTCTTGCTCTTTTTGTGTTTTTTAGAGTGACGGGCCTCAGGGCTTTCGTCTCTCTCCTTGCTCAGATTATCAGCAGTCCTCTTGTGATTTTGATCGTCTGTGTTTGGAGCTGATCTCGACATGGAGAGAGGAGGCAGAGGCGGCGAGCCTTTGTACTTTGCCGATGTTTCTGACACTGTGGCAGGAAAGGAAGTCTCCTCTTTTGAAGGGTAAGAGTTCCTCTCCCTGCCGTTGCTCTTTTCCTTCGTTACCCGGGATTCTCGACTCTCCTGCTGCCACCTCGAGCGACTGCGAGACTCCTCGCGGTGGGAGTGACCGTTCCCCCTCCGCTCACAGTCCCAATCCTCTCTGGATCGATGACGGTGGTAATGGTGAGAGGACCTGTCGCGATTGCGCTCCCTGGGGTGGTGGACAGTCCGCTCATAGCGACGCTCAGAGTCCCAGTCTCTGTAATGTCGATCATGAGGAGACAAATGATCACTGTGCAAGCGATGATTGTGGCGGTGTTCTCGGTGGTCCCGTCTGTGCCGATGCCGATCACCGTCACTCTCCCGCTCTTCACTCCGGTCCCTGTAGTGTCTCTCTCTGCTCCAGTCAGAGTGCAGCCTGTCTCTGTCTCTGGAATATTGTCCATCGCTGCCACTAGAACTGGGCTTGGACTGTTGCTGCTCCTTGGCGTCCGTTCTTCCTTCCATCCCTGCTGACGGCCCGTTTTTCTGTGGTAGATTCTTGGATTCATCCCCACTTACGCTAACCTTCTGTGGAGCAGCAGATGCCCCAGTGGTGCTCTCGGAGCGGTCTGCCGGGGAGGATAAGGCCGCGGGGTTGCCATGATGTGCTGAGGAGGAAGCAGATTCTCCAGATGCAACAGAATGGGTCTTTGTAGCAGTAGCTGAAGGTGGAATGCTAACAGTGGAGGGTGCTGTATGCTGAGGCAGGGGTTCAGACACACTTTTAGCCCTTTTGTGAGGAGGGGAGAGGTGCTGGCTTTCACTGGCAGCAGGATGGATGCTCCGAGAAGAACAGGTCTGTGATGACGAGGCTGAATTATACGCCTCTTTGCTGGGAAAAACAAAAACAGACAAGCAGATTAGAAATGCTATAAACCAAACCTTTAGGATAATTACAATTAGAACTTAATAATTCACTAAATAAAATAAATAAATAAAACCTGTCTTGCTCATGGTTAGAATGTTACATTACCTTGTTGGACTATGGTCACCATCTACACCATTAGCAGCAATGGTAGCCCCCGAGGACAAAGATCCATGATCACTGCCACAGATCTGAAGGGCATAAAAACAATAGATCATTTTTTTATTCAAAAAAACTGATCAACACAAATAATGAACATGTCATAAAGCGATAGAAATAACACAAAGCATTTTACCTTGTCAGAGGTGTAGTGTCCATTCATTTTGTGTTGTCCATAATGGTGTCCATTTTGGCCTGATTTAGAGACGCCATACAATAATCCGTTACCATTATGGTGCACTTCTGACTCTCTGTTTGTGGCTTGAGGAGATTTCTCAAAGACGCCTCCTGTTCTGTTGTTACCGTTGAGGTGAGACTTAGCTAAGCAGCCATTCTCCAGAGCGCCACAGTTCTCCTGGTCTGATTCCTCAGAAGACTCTTGGCCGTACGGCACCAGGAATGATGCTCCATTACCTCCAGTGTGGTGATCGCCGTTACTGCAAGACATGCCGTTAACGTGGTGAAGCTGACGTGGAATGAACCGAACGTCTGAGTGGACGTCTGAGGTAGACTGTGAGGAGGATAGAGAGCTGGAGGAGGAGCCGCTGGCAGAGGAAGGCTGGCTGCAAGAGGATGAGGAGGAGGAGGAGGATGGGCGGTTCTGCTTGCTTTGTCCAATGAAAAATGAAAGCTTCTGACGTTTGTCATGGTCTGGGATCATTGTGGGCCGGCTGATTGAGTGGGAGATGGAGGAGGAGGAAGAGGCCAGTCCGTGGTTAGGTTTTCCTACAGCACTACTGCTGGTGCTGGGCTTGGAGCTTGTGGGATAGTCCCTCAGCGATCCATTCCCATTGACATAGAGAGTGCTCTGAGAAGGAAACATGAGGTACACAAGGAAATATTTGTTGTCAAGGTAGAACACCAACTAGAAACTGAAACATGATAAATCACAAGTAGTTCGACATTAGCACGTGTGCAGTACCTTGGTCATGTGTGGGGGCAGCTGGGGACCTATAAAGCCAATGTTGTTTTGATGGACGGTGGTGTTGATGCGTGGTATCACCACCGGACGTGGTGACGACTGACCAGGGATTCCAGGGTTGTGGTTCATGTGACTGTAGTCCACTGTTTTTTTCCCATCACTGGACCTGATGATACCAAAAGGAAGGCACATTAGCATCTACGTGACCAAGGTTCATTTTTTTTCATAATTTTTTTCAGACCATCTTCTCATCAAAATGGATAAATAACTAGAATGGCAATCAGTAGAGAACTTGATTGTCAAAATGTTACTTTAGTTACTCCTCAGTTAAACATTTTTTTGATTACATTTCTTGTTAAGTTAGTTAATTTACGACCAAATAAATTACAGACTATTGTGGTTTACTCACTTTATGTAGAAAAGGACATAGGCCTGCTGGTTGAGAACAGTCCTGATGTCGCTGACGGACACAGAGGAGTCGTTCATCTGATACCACTGACCATTGCTCGCCTGTGAGACACAACAGAAGTGTCATCAGATTTGACAACAGATTCATCCTTGTTATCCAAATGTTTACTCAGTCTCTGAAAATGATTTTTAAAGTTGAGAAATCTGAGTACAAATATCACCATATACAAATGTGTTTTAAGACATATTACAATAGAACATATACTGTCTGTTCAAGATTTTGTGGGAACTCTGCATTTATCTCTGCTACAGTGAGTTGTTGAAGTGTTGAGGAGATAAACGTGTGCAGGTACACTTGGCAACAGCAGTGTCCTGATAGAGTAGAACATTGATCTGTAGCATTGCCAGTACCTTAATATAGCAGAAGTAGTGTCCAGCGTGACAGCTGAATCCAGAGTGGACCAGCACAGCGTACAGGCCGTAGAGTTGGGACTCTCCTTGAGTCTGAGACATGAACGACCGCAGGTCCAGGTACTCTGGATATTTTACATCCTATTGGACACAGAGCAACCGATTAATATCAAACCACAAATCAGATTTTCCCTTTACTGCGTAGTGGAGCCACACTATGACTGTAGCGTGACTCTGAATTTGTGATCGGGTACCTTTGTAATTTTGCCTCCACTGAAGTTTGCAAAGCGTTTGAGTGAGAGGGTGAGCACGGTGGCGTTGCGGTGGATGCTAAATCTCTTCGAGGCTGTGACCATTTTTTTGCACCTTAGGGGGACAAATGTTGAGTGGTTAGGCGACAAACTGACATAAATAAATAAAAACACTTTTTTATCATCTGACAACTCACTTGGTGCATTTGTAGGCGTTTTCTCCATCCAGCTGCTCCGGCTTAACAAACTGCTCCAGAGCCTTTGAGACGCTTGAAGCCGTCTGCGTGGAGAGACAAATCTATTTTGAGAGTCTGGAACTATTATAATAGACCAAATCTGAATTTACATTTTGTCACACATTTGCTGTAAATCAGACTCACAAGTGACTTGAGAATTTTGAGGAATTACCTTAATTTCCAGAGTGATATCTAGAAAGGGGTCAAATGTATCTGAGACTGCTTTGCAGTTTAAACATTTAACTGGAAAATAAAAAGACAAGACAGGGAAATTAGTCAGAGAAGAAACAAAAACATGAAATAAGAAGAAATGAATCAAGAAAATAAAATTAAGACTAATGTCTTACCTCTGGACCTTAGGTACCCGCCAAATACTTGATGGATGAAAGAGGTTGCCTGTGTCTGCCTGTCCAATCTGTCACAGAAAAAAATATTAGATATTATATCACGAAGGTAGAGACATAATTCTCCGTCTGTCTTATTAATCACAAAACAAACCAATGTTTGTACTATACTGAAACAGAGACAACCGGCCAGCTGCTAGTACCAAATGAGAACTGACTTGATACTTGCCATTGTTAAAATGATTATTTAAGAGTCTCCTGAAAACCACAATGGCCAGCAGTGTATCTATTAAACATACCCTGCTCTTGACTTTAAGTTAAAAATGCATGGAGGCTTCATATGTGTACAAAACCTACATGGCAACATTGCCCAGCACTGATTTCCTATATTTCAGCAGTAAAAAGGAATACTTTGGATAATCTGTATTGAGTTTTTATGCAGGATTTATCCTGGATGGACTCTAAAATGTTCAGTGGATTGACTAAATTTCTAGATTAAAAACTTCCTTCTAATGTCAAGTGCCTGACTTAAGATCATGAACTGTAAATCTAATAAGAAAAATATGAAAATATTGGGACAACCTTTGAAAGTAAACATGATTGCGTCTCATCCCTTTCATATATGAAACAGCTTCGGCTCAAACTTACTTGGTTCCAGGTAAGCAGGACTTTTGCATAGCATCCACTGTGTACCGCAGGAATTCATGGGCATCCTCTTGGCTTCCATAGCGGAAGTGCTTTGCGATCCCTGTGAGGGGAAAAAACACAATGGAGGAGGATATGTAAGCTTGGTAAATACCAACAATGATTTTGACAGAAGATAACTCAATTTATACTCCCACTAGATAGTTTCCCTCCAAAATGAAAAGGTAAACAGCAGCACAGCGCCTCCTGTCATTCATTTTAGGTAAATGTTTTGTATAAGGGCACAACTTCAGCATTCTAGCTTTACAAATACTTACTTTTGAGCTCATTGAGCACACCAATGGGCTTGATGACATTCCCAGAGTTGGCAAAGACCTGAATGATGTGGTTTTGCATGGTACACATCATACAGAACCCCGGCTCGTGACCTGGTGCAGGGAAAGATTCACAAAAACACTGATAAGTAAGACATTATTCAGACTAGAAAACAGCTCATAGACGGTGCTAAACTTATATGTATTGTATCACCGTACAAATACACGAAAAAATGGGTGCAAAGACCCACCATGAAACAATGAACACTAGCTCACATGTTTTAGAGTGCTCGCGTGTCAGCAAGTAGTTAGCAAATGGAGACGTGTAGGTGAGACACTGCAGCGCTGAGTTGAGGAAGCATGTGTTCCCCATGTTCTGCAGGCCGGCACCGATACGGTGAACCTGGGTCCACTTCAGGATGAGGCGGTCTGGAGGGAAGAGGACCTTCTGCGGCAACTCAATGCCGTCACCATTGCTGATCACTGGACAAACAGAGGGACATCATTGCTTATATCAGATTTAATGTATTTACCAGATCGAGGACAAATACTTATATATATATATGCTACAATGCCCATTTAAGTATAATCTGACACCTTATAGTCATTGCTGATATTCTAATAAATTCTAAAATGTGATTCTTATGAATGTCTAACACTGTAAAACAAGCTGAGGGAGAAAATAGAAGATAAAGAGTTTGCAATTTCCCCTGAACAAGTCAGATTACTGCTCTTTATATCAAAACAACAATTGTGTCACGAGCTCAAATGATTGATCATGCTCCAGCTTCAAAACTGGCTTTGTTACATAACTGGATAAATGAAGGTAGAGTGGAACCAGCAGCACAACACCCACAAAACAAGTTGTGCCACACTCCATACAGAAACAGGAGCCAACAGAAAGTTGACCGAAGCAGAGCAATTATTTCCAGATAATAATTCTCAACCGTCCTGTAAGAGTATGTCACTTAAAACATCACAGCCAATTCAGCAAAGGAAAATAGAAATCAGCAACGTGGTATTTTGTGTAAAAACAAATGAATTACCTTCAGACATTTCTGATGTCATTTTTTTTTTACCTTTCGCATCTGACCTAACAAAAGTGTGAAGAATCATTTCTAATACGAGTGGCAAAATCTTGACATTGGTCTCAAGTACAAGCTTAACTGTTGCTTGCTCCTACCTTGCTCCTTGGGCCGGTCCACAGATGAGAGAGTACTGTTGTAGACGGCAGCTCCAGGTGTCGGGCCCAGGCAGCCTCCTGGAGCCTTCAGCCGAGGAGAGTCACTCGGCATGGTGGGACCCACCGCCCAGCTGCTGGAACAGCTGCCGTCCATCCCCGCGTCTCCACTGGTGAAGGGAGATCGGTTACACCCGACTGACTCGTGGTCAGACTTTTCTGAAGATCTGTCAACTATGGTCATTGTTCATTGCTGTATGAAGAGAAAAACAGAAGTGTACAACTTAAATATCTTGTTCTTAATGGGATGTATTTAAGGGAACACAATCTATTTAACTAGGGTTGTCAAAAAAAAACGATACTCAGATACTAATCAATACTAAAAATGAGTATCGGAGTAGATACTAATTTGCAACAGTACCGTTACCAACGTCCTCCTGCAGTTCTTCGGTGCTTCACACAGCACCGCTGCAGACAGGCAGACACACAAACCCTCCCCTCACTAGCAGCTGAACACATGAACTCTGGTTGACGTCACCACACTGAGCAAGTGTCGCCAACATAAAACTAACTTAACATGGCAACTGCTGCTGCTGAACAGCCATCGCGACCAGTTTTAGTCAAAAATGAAAAAAGCTAAAGTGCTGTTTGGAAGCATTTTGCATACAAGGTACAAAGATAAGTAAACAATGCGACAAAGTGGTGGCGACAAAGTCGAGTAGCACAACAAACTCGGCGAAGCGTCATAGAGACCAACACCCCCGGTCTTTATGATGCATTTGGAGGTCAGTAGAGCTCCTGTTTCAACAACATTGAAGTATTAAACTGTTGTTATAAACGTTAACAGCAGCACACGTTAAAGATCCAATGTGTAAGATTTAGGTGAAAAGGATGTATTGTAGAAATTGAATATAAAGTAATCCTAGAGATGTTATCACTAGTGTGTAATCATCTAAATTATACAAATGTGTGTTTTCTTTACCATGGAATGGGCCGTTTATATTCAAATACTTTATACTTACTTCTGGAGAGGGTCCTCTCTATGGAGGCTGCTATGTTCTTTACAGTAGCCCAGACTGGACAAACTAAACACCTTTTGAGTTTGTATGACAACTGAAGTCTACCACAGGTTCTCTATCATGTTTTGGAGGGCAGGGTGGGGGGGTATTCAGCTGCAACATGCAACACACCACTAGATGTCACTACATTTTACACACTGCATCTTTAACCTTAGCCGTTTAACTATTAGCAATTAACTGATAGGAGCTAGCGGCTATGGCTAAAAATAAAACGACCAACGTCAACGTGGGAGCTGGAGAAGCAAACGTTATCAACCCCCGTATCACGGGGGTTGGATCGCCCCGTTTACACTCGCATGTAAACGGGGCGATACAACTTTAACACACTGTGCGCGCGCTCCCGTGGACGGCGATCAGTTTCTGGCAGACGATCACTTTTTGGCACGACACCTGCAGCCTGGCTCACATTGGCTAACAGACGGCTGCTAGGCCTGTAGCACGCAGCACCGCGAAACTTCAATAAAACACGCGCTAAAGCTCCATTAAACCCGGTGAGGGAGACGCAGCTCTGCCCACAGGCCCGTAGCTCTCGTCGAAGACAGGAACGGAACGACTGCGGGCGAGCGAGCCGCCGACGCCATGGAAACGGCGACACGTAACGCAGAAGCTAACGTTACGTGCGGTGGCGGCACTCGTGTGGTACTATTGATGCTAACGCCGCTAGCTGCCGCTGCTACACGATGGACGCTCTCTGACATGGCGGAGAGCGACACAGCCATTTTCTCTACGCGTCCGAGCGCGCAGTTCCGCCTTCCCATTCGAAGTGGCTGCGGTTCGGACGTCGGAGGCCCGGGTAACGGGACGTGTAGCTTAGCTAAGAAAGGAGGGGCTCGGTACCGGCGGCTGTGTGCGCCCACTGCGCTGCTCTCTCCGACATGACAGAGGGACCGGTGTACGGCTACTACAGCTAATCTGTGCGGCTCAGGCGCGACCAAATGTTCCGGCTGCACGGTGGAACTGCCCCCGGGTCGTGAACGCAACAACACACTCACCTGGAATCTGTTACGAACACGTTAATAGCGCCTGTAAATCCATTCCTCATTTCCAGCGGGTGTCCGGCGGTGAACAATGACGTAGCTTATTGCCCCACGGGTACATCCGGGCACACGGGATGAAACAAGGCGTGTGATTGGCTGCTTCGGTGATTTCTCGGCGAGGAACGTGTTTCGGGAAGATCCGTCGCATGTACACACCTCCGACAGTTGTACATGATGTTCAGCCCACAATCCTACTCTGTATATGAAGCCACGATACAGAGTCTGTCCAGAAACATCCCGATGAACACATTGCTGCAGCAGTATCATTCATCTTTGCATTATTTGAACAACCGACCACATTTTATACCAGTTTTAGGACATTTCCCGCAACAACGGGCTTAGTGCCTTGGCTTTAGGGGAATAAAAGAAATATCTAACCTACTATTCCAACCATTAAAATCCTGTTAGTTTACTCCTATCGTTATTCTACATCAGAAATGTTACAGAGAAAATACACTGAATATTCTGAAATTAAATATTAAAGAAAAACATTTACATTTACAAGAAAATGTCAAGTTCTACTCCTGTGCTACTCTGAATGTCATTCTAAACAATAACAGATCATTATTATTGTTTTGTCAGATATTTTCTGCCCTACTTCCAGTGTCTTTGCCACAATATGTGCGTTATATTATAGCAGGTGGCCTCAGATAATTTCCTTGCTAAAACCAGACAACCCGATTGTCCTGAAAGCACAGATCATGTATCTCTGCTGAGAAAAAGAAAGATTACTGGGTGCCCATAACATTTCCTCTTGTAAAGTATGAAAGTAGGGGTGATTTAGAGGTTACTGGCACAGGGAATGCACCATCAAATAAAAGAAAACATGCATAGAAATAAATGTGCTCATATCCAAGCAACATCATGATGAATAAAATAATCATATGATGCTTCTTCGAAATCCCAACAGACGTAGCATAAATAGTTTTTTTATTGAACAGCTGAATGAAGATAAATAATTGCCTCCTTGCATCCAGGTGTATCAGACAGACACACACACACGCACATCAACACACATACTCATAGCACAGTGGTTACATGAATCAAGTTCTGTCAGTCTGGATATTTCTTGTTAATGTTCAGGTGTTGTCCGACTCTGACAAACTGGCTGTGACCTGTGAGATCTGAAGCTCACTGATCTGTCTCCTCAGCTTCATGATCTCCTCATCCTGCTCTTCAACCCTCCTCTGCAAACCATGGATCACCTGAAGGATAAAGGATTATTCGTGATATGGTCAGGAACTTTCAGTGCAGATTCAAGTGTGATCAAGTCTTCCTGGAGCCAACAATCAAACAAACTGCACTTTACCACACATGAATAGATACAGTAAATAATTGCTACATAAAGATAAGTAACAATTAAATGTTATTTATACTTGTTTCCATAAATCTATTAAATCTTTGTAGATTTTATATAAGTAATGCCAAAATAATTTATTCTGAATTTTTTTTACTGCATAAAAATTCAGGGGTAGTTAATTTTTAAAGCTAAAAGGCTCTGTACCATGTCTTTGGTGCAGAAGAGTTGGCTCTGTAGAAGCTGGCTGGCCGTGGGACGAACACTAGGCTCTTTACTCGTTAGCTTCATGATGTATTTCGTCAGGACGGGCCATCTCTGGCAGAAGGAGTCTGGGATTTTCCCCTCTTTCAGGTCCCCAAGGGTCCGGACCCTTTCCATCTCCGTCCCAAAGGGCTGGAATAGCTCGAGAGCCAGCACTCCAATACTGTACATGTCTGACTGGAAGACCCACAACGATACAAATTAAGTTTAGACTGTTAAGAATTTCAATTAAGTCCTGAAAATGATGAAGGTGTAACGACTAAATGATAAAGTTCAAAATGCTTTGAGTATAAAACAATGATGAAACCTGTTTTACATGAAAAATAAAGTCTGAATTATTCATAGTTAAGCTGTTATAAGAAGATAGGATAACTCCTTTATTAGTCCCACAATGGGGACATTTTCAGTATTACAGCAGCAAGAGTCAAAAAGACATCAGGAAGTAATAAGTAACATGCAATACTTTAGCGTGAGGAATATAAAAAAAAAAAAAAAGAAATGTAGAAAAATATGAATGTAATTAAATTAGTATATACAGTGTAAAGACAGTGAAAATGATATGCAGTTTGAGAATATGTACAGTTAATGGATTGCACATGAATCGTTGATATTGCACAGACAGATTATACTATTACTGTTTACCTTTGAATCATAATGGGATCCATTCAATTGTTCTGGTGCAGCATAGACAACTGTGCCAACACCACCAGTGTGCGAAGAACCTGCAAATTACACCACTCAGATGACTTATAAGCACACAGCATCATCTACTGGTTGTATGAGGTACCACGCCATGAAAATGTAACAAGGTAATAGGAACATTGTTACCGCTGAGGGGAGACGCGGTGCTTTTGTGTCCATCTGCTATTATTCTGCCACAGGCCAAACCAAAGTCCCCAATCCGAACATGGCAGTCCTGAGCATGGAGGAAAATGTTCCTCGGCTGTGGGAAAGAGAACAAATTATAAATAAAGATGTTAAGATGCAATGTCCAAGGTTTTTGCATGTGTGATCCCACGGTTTCATGCAAATATTGAGGGGGCAGACATTAACAATATGAATACAATATTACTTATCTAGAAAATTTATATTTCTCCCTCTATGGCTCTAATGGGAAGATAGATGGTACAACACTGTGATGTAGATACTCAGCAAAAAATGAGAAGTGATTCTGGAAAAACACACTTTATATTCTGCACTGCAAAATGATTGATTAGAATGCACTGTGAGCATTTACATAGTAATAATTCCCCTGCTTTACTAAAATAAAACTATTGAAGTGCCACAAACAAAGGAAAAAAATGTTGAATACTCCACAGGTGACACCCTTTGGAGTATTTAACTAGTCCCTGTAATTGGCCCCCTTGACAGGAAGGCCGTACATCTAAGTTAGACATGTAACTCTCAGACCAGAGTTGATTAAATCAGACGCAGCGAAAAACACAGAACTGAAGAAACGGAAGTAGCTGGTGAAAAAATGTACACACAGAAAAGGGAAGTAGTAGCAACTGCAAATTGAATCAACCTTCCTTTCGAGAAATTAACGCCTGCAACCACAAACTAGAATAACCCGATTCTGTTAACCACTCCCCTCCTGAAAGACTAAGCACAGACAGCAGGGAAGCTGCGATGTCTTGCTGGAGGAGCAAAGGGACCATGAAGACGAGCAGTAACATGATTAAGTTTCACAACAATGAATTCTATACGGCTATTATGGATGAAGATGTGGGACGTATTGAGGATATGTCAAAAAAGCACAGGACCAACCTTCCCATCCAGGTACAAGTCGGTGAACCTGGGAACATTTTCTGGAAGGTAAATGCAAAAACGCAGACTTTGTTTTTAAATTACTGACTCAGATAAAGTTTTGAAATATGTTTAAACTTCCCTTCACAGAAAACCTTCTCACATAGACCAAAACGCAGCAAGTTATATATCAAAATATCACGAAATCTTGTACGAACGAGCATGCATATCAGAATCAGAATCAGAATTCTTTTTATTGCCAAGTATATTTACACATACAGGAAATTGCCTTGGTGTGGTTAGGGATAAGGGTTATCATTTAATTACCCTCAAATGTCGATGCTACAATGGGATCAGATTCTGACAGTAAAAGGAAACAGTATAAAAGGGAGTTGCTCTTGTGGCGTTACACTACACTACACTACACCACTTTGTCTTGACTTGTCTTGCCCCAGGGCCTCCCCCTTCATCTGGCTGCCTCTTACAGAAGACTAAAGAGCATGCAGAACCTGCTGTCATTAGGAGCAGACCCTGACATGAGGTGTGACACAAACACACAAACACACACACACCCGGATACACCCATCAATATCTCAGTGTTGGATCAGGTGGTTTATTCATTGTGTAAGCCTATTGTTTAGTAGGATAATAAAGTAACTCAGCTAGAGTTGATGAAATAACAATAAGTACAACAATATGCATGTCACTGGCTGCTTTTATCTACTACAGTAGAAATGGACCATTTTCCTCTGCATCAGTTTCACTGTCTCAGCCTCCGTCACAGGGACCAGCTCGGTCGAACCACAGTTCACCAGGTGATAACCAGTTGGCCGCGTACCTCGACTCCTTGGACAAAACCCGATTCCAACTTCCAGAATGCTGTGATCGGCGCGCACAGAAAGGCAGAGGCCTGTCTACAGCTCCTCTGTGAGCATGGTGTGAACGTCAATGCAGAGGTGACCAGTTTTTTCTTATCTGTTGAAATCTTTTTCATGTGCTGATAACCATTAATCAATAAAGTTGGGATTAAAGTTGGGATTGGTCGATGTACCCGTCAGTCACTAACTGACCAGTCTGCCTGCACGCACCCTGCCACTGCTCTCACTGCGCATGACAGGAGTCTTCAGCCAAGGAGACATACACCGTAACCTACATAAAGTGGAACCTGCTCTTGCTAGTTTTACCAGGATTACCAATCCTAGCTTTAATCTCCTGTCAGCGACATTCCTTGCCCAACATGGACAGGGTTAAATTCAATTGTTCAAAAAGTAATTTACAGTGCTGACTAAGTGTTAAAGTGTAAATATATTTAAACATGTATTATGAAAAACCTTCTAAAAGATTGCAGTTCCTCGAAACATGATGGCTAAGGGGTGGTTTTCTTGTGCTTCCTCCTTAGGTAGAGAGGGAGAGTCAGGAGACGGCTCTCCACCTATCAGTACGCTACGCTGCTCTGTCTGCAGTCCAAACTCTCGCCAGTTATGGTGCTGAGGTCGATGCCGTGAACAGCAGCGGGATGACGCCCTTGCATATGGCCGCAGGGATCCTTCATAAGGACATTCTTGTTAACTTGATCAGACAGGGAGCAGATATCAACAGGGTGTGTGTCGTTCCTTTGTTTGTTTTTGGCAGTTGTCATTTGCGTATATTTTCACAATAAAACACAAAAGACAAACACAGTGATAGTGTTTGTCTTTTATTGTGAAAGGAAAATATTGAAAGATTAAAAATATAAACCAAATTCAGTAATGGGCTTGTTGCAGGCAACATACAGTCTAATAGTCGGCTGATTTCAACTAAGCAATTTTCTTCTGAGGTCAACTAACAAAAAAGAATAATATTTTAACTTATTAAAATATTTTATACATTTACTTAATTTAATATCTGAATACTCATCAATTTATTAAATACACTGGATTATTTTGTTTTGTTTTTAAGTGTTTATTGAGCTTTATTTTATGTTTCAATGACTGCAACTTGCCACAGAGAAATAAAGATTAAATTGTTAAACACATCTGAATCAGATGTTAATCTTGTTATGTTAATGTTTAAGAATGAAAAAAGTAGTGATGTATTCCACACAAGATAAAAAAGATAAAAATCTCTTGCTAAAACACATGCTAAAAGATTCTACAGCTTAATTAAAAGTAATGTAAATTCTTGACTGTTTTCAAGGGGGTGAAGCACACAGGAAACACAGCTTTACACCTAGCTGCTGTGGCAACGGCCATAAAGAGCGCTAAAACCCTGGATGACGATCTCAACTGCATTTCCGAGCTGCTGGAGCACGGGGCCAAGACCGACGCAGAGAACAAGGCCGGACTTACACCTTTACAGGAGGCGTGCTGCATGGGCAACGAGGAGCTGGTGGACCTGCTGCTCAGGTACGGAGCAGACATCCACAAGCTGAGCCGAGCAGGGGAGAACTGTCTGTTTCTGTTCCTGAACCACAGGACCAACGTAAACAACAGCTCCATGCTGGGGAAACTAGTCAACCTGACATCCCCGCTCACCGTCTACAACCAAAACGGTCTCCTTCCCTCAACCTTGACATTACCGTGTTTCTACAAGCAGAGAGAACAGCTACTGAAACTCATTCAGCAACCAAGAAGGCTTCAGGATATTTGTAAGAGTTATATTTATTTAAAACATGTACAAGGCAAGAAAGGGGAACTGACAAAAATGCTGCCCGAGAGGCTGTGTGACTTTGTCTTCAACTCCTGGGAGAACGTACAGGACATCTCCTTTGTGACTGATGACGGACTCGTTAAATAACAGATTGATATCACTCAAACTTGACAGCTGTGTGTCACTGCGACTTACAGGTGACTGCAAACGATGCATTAAGCTAGAAAGACAATTTAAATCTAATAACAACACATATGAACAGATGCCTGTCAATGAAAACCATGAAAGCATCTCACCTTCAGGTCTCTGTGCATGATTCCTCTGGAGTGAATATACTCCACCCCTTCAAGTATGTTCCTCAACAGGCTGAGGGTTTGCTCAGTATCCACACATCCATACGGACCTGTCATAGAAGCCATGGGTCAAAACAAGGACATTAAACAAGTGAGACCTTCACAGAACGACTGAGGTCACTACTCCAGCAGGACTCATGTCTAATTCATATTTGCCCGTTACTTCTCTCATAGGAAGAAATGTCATTAATGGAGCCATTTGTTAATATACCGTGAGGATTTTTTCTTGTGCATTTTATAAACTTTTTCTCGAGGACAAATCTACAAAAGGTTTAACCAGCTTATTACAGTGCGGATTTTACCAGCTGCTAGTCAAAGCATTTGCTTGACCACTATCATTATTTGATTTCATATTGATGACATGTTAATGGATAGTTTTTGCACGTGTGTTCTTTGGGAATATAGACAGGAGAGCCGTTGAATCAGAAGTGATCAATTGAGTTAAACTGTTGAGATTTGCTCCAATAGGGGCAGGTTCCCCCATTTTACGACTGTGTATTACTGCTTTTCGCTAAGCAATATTTAATTGTGTGCTTTTAAATAAATAAAATCTGTATTGGAACAATATATTACAGTGTAATGCATAATGTCTTATACACTTACATTTGGAGGTTTGTTCTTCTTTGGGCTTTTCATTTCTCTCAGAGATCCAGTCCTTCAATGAGCGCTCACAAAGCTGCATCTGGATGTAGAGCATCAGGTGGAACTGCACCTGCAGATAAAGAGGAACTGTAACAGAGAACTTACCCTTTTAGGTGTATATTTCACTTTATCACTTGCTCTGTATTTTAAAAACTGCTTTCAGACATGCACTGAACTCTGGACAATCTCCTTAAATTTTCTGAAGGGGCTGTTTATGAAAACGCAAATGTCCGAGTCTGTTGCTCCTGCCAGACTTCGAGTAAGAACTCCGAATGAGACCATGTGAGAACACAGCAGGAGAGTAACCGGAGGATTCACAGCGAGTGAGCGGGCATGTTGATGAGGTTTCTAACATATCGATTGTAATAAAAGATATCCTGTTCAGTTTAATTTAAGAGCCAAATCATGACATAATAAGGCCGATACCTTAAGTTTGTAGAGAAAACAGTTCCCATACAGATGACGAGATGCGAGAGCTTTTGGTGAAACGGGCCAACGCTGGTGTCGGTGTGCTGTAAACAATAATGTGTTCTCCTCAGTGGAATTAATACATAATGTCCAGACCCCATTGTGTGGCTATTCTCCAGAGTTCATGTCTGAAAACTGCTAAAGAAACATATGTGTTGTAAAAAATATGTTTATCTCTCATGTAATTGGTCTAATGCCTGAGTGACAAGCTCCTACCTCTGTAGAAGTTGGGAATCCGTTAGTCCACTGTTCGTCGATGCAGGACTTGTCGTTCAGCTCGATCCTACCAGACTCCTCCTCTAACAGTTCGGAGCTGTCCCAACCCATGGCTGGACATTTGGAGCTCTTTATGGGACCTTTTTGCCCCAGAAACACACAGGGGACGTAGTTCTCCGGGATGCGGTGCATCGTCTGGGGACACACCACCTGGCCCTTCTCTTGGGCTGGAACTAGAGCTTTGACAGACGGGGTCTCACTCGGTGACACTCGGTCACAGGCAGCTGCATCTGTTGATGCTTGAGTGAGGCTTCGAAAAACTATAGACAAGCTTTCATCAGAACTGCAAAAAAGAGTTTCAAGTTATTGAGCACAATTAAAAAGTCATCAGCAAGATTTATAAGATTTGTTGGTGATAATGTTTACACTGATCTTACTTGTCCTCTTGTTCAGGTGAATCCAGTTCAGGCAGGAGAGACTCTGTAACAAAGACAGTTCACACAAAGTTTGACTGGTGCACTGATTCTCAACCTGGGGGTTGTGAGATATATATATATATATGATATGAGAGAATTTCTGGGGCAGTCACAAGATCATTTTGGGGGGTTGTGTGCACCAGCCTGATCATACTGATGGGTGGCGACTCGAGGTTAAGAACCACTGGTCTAATCGATGATACAGTCTTATCATTCACCAGTATGTCGTTAAACGTCAGCCACAAACACACGTTGCAGGGCAGCACTTAAATACTCACGTGGTGCAAGCTGAACATGTTCCATCCATGCAGTGTGATAGCCCACAACATTTACATGCTGCAAGCTGGACAAAACTTTGACCTCCCTGAGGACCTACAGTCAAGAAGAAAACAAACATTTAAATTTGTTATAATGGGTGTGTTACATCTCTGCTGCTGCTGATGAAATACTGACCACCCACCTTCATACAGTCATCTTTTGAGACTTTTTTGATGAGAATTTTCTTCACAGCATAAAATTGTCCATCAAGTTTGTTCATAACCTGCAAGATCATCAAGATAACATGAGTGTGAACTCATGTCTTATAGGGGAGATGGACCGGAGGAACCGTGTGGATTAGAACAAAGTAAATACCTTAAAAACGTTTCCATATGATCCTTTCCCAAGCCTAAAGAGTTGTTCGAACTCACTGAGATACCGCGACGTCTGTGCTTGAAAAAGTCCCTCCTTAAGTCTGCGGGAGGGCAAACAAAACATCTTACATAACACTTAACTAAAAACAAACTAAAAACAGTTGTTGGAGGCAACTCAACATTCGAATGACACCAAGTGCACCTTACCTTACAGGAAGATTATACGTGTTTGTGCCAAGACCCTGTAAAAAAGAAGAAACACACTATGTTCACATTGGAAAACAAACACAGAGCAGAGCACGACAGAGTAAAATATGCAATATATTAATTTCATTAGAAAAGGACTATCAGCTTATTAAACTGTGAGCCGAGTTTGCTGCTTTGATCAGTGCTTTAAAAACCTCACTTTAGATCAAAACATACTGGCAGCTGTTTGAGACATGTCCGGTTACCTGCGGGTACATTGAGGAGGTGGCAGCGTTGAGCAGCTCAGTGAAGGCCCGGTTGTGCTGCAGTCTGATCGTGCTGAACTCATCACTTATGGCCAGAGGTGAGAGGAGTTTCAAGGCTGCTAAATGCTGGCCAATGACTGTCAGAGGGACGACAGAATTTTTTTGTGAATGAATTTGCAATGGAGCGCAACAGTGACGGCCCACTTTAAGAGCACACTTTCATTTTCTAGATTGACGTTTCAGAAAATCCCTATAAGGCCTACCAGCTGAGGCCATTCAGAGATGGATCATGACAATAAAACATTTGATTTGGTGCAAAAAATATATTGGAAAACAGAAAAGCAGGTAAAGGTACAAGGCCGTGTATATAATTATTGTTAGTGTGAAGGAACAATGCATTCCATTAACCATTGCGAATGATCCCTTTCCAATGACTTTCAGTGCTTCTTCTTGAATTTAACCTTGTTAATTTAACCCTGAACGATCTGATCACCAACAAGGTCTTTGCAGTTGTGGTAAACATTTCCATGGTAACAGCGAGCACCAACAATGGCTACTACACTTGAGAATTGTAGGTAGGGTCGTACTACTCCTCAACATCATGAATAAAACATATTTTTCTGAAAACACAGTTAATATCATACAGATTTGTGGCTTATTCAGGAGCATAGAGCATCATTTGACAGTCTCGTAGTTTGTGGCAAGTCTGCACTGGATGGTTACAATATTATGGCTGATAATCAAAATCTCTACTCAGAAAATGAATGGGATTTTTTACGTCCGGAACCACACTGTCGATCTTTATCAACAAACACTCATCTAAAAACACTTCAAACAGTCTGGTATAGGGTCTAAACATGTATTCATTTTTTTAACTGTCATTTCCAGTGTTATTGCTCTGTGATTACCTTTGAACAGCCTATTTGAGCGTGTTGGATTCCTCTCGTAGATGAAGCACAGCTGCTCCAGAAGAGAGCCCAGGAGAAGGTGGTTGGGGATCGCAGAGGTAAACTCTTGGATGGACGGGTAATGTCTTTCTGCCATTAACACCTCATGGTTATTATCTGTGTCAGAAGCTGAGTATTGAAAATGAGGAGGAGAAGGAAGCAGTTGAGAATTATTATTTTTTAAATTCACAGTTTTGACATGATTCTTTGTTCAGTTTCTCTTTTGCATAATTGTTACTAATAAAACACCCCCTCAATAGACCCAAACTGAATATTTTAGCACAAAAAAAGGATTTAGATTATATGTTATTTTGTTCAAATTTCAATCAAATCAAATATTCATACATACAGAATTGCAGCTGTCTTACCTTCTTCAATAACTTTTGCAATCATTTCAACAATCCCTTTTTCTCGTAGGTCCATTTTTCGGTATAAAACCCTTTTGGTGCAATATTCGAGACTCAGAGCCGTACTAATGAATAATCCTATTCACCTTCAAGGCCCAAAATGAGCTCATCTGGATGAAACATAAGGGGGTGTGCACAGTGTTAATGCTTATCTGCCTGGTCCAGCGGACACCAGCCTCCTCCACCTACCTTACTCTGTAAACACACGACCCAGCTAAGACACTTGGTCACTGTGACAGGACACGTTTTCATGTCAGTGTCATCATACTGCAGGATGTGTGGAGTAGCAAGTCTTGGCTTGTTTTAGAGTTAACCTTTTATTCTGATGCTGTTACTGGACCCATGCAAACGTATCTGTCAACTGCAAGTAGGTTTAAGGGTAAAGGGGTATTCCACCGATTTTACATGTGAAGGTCAATTTGAAGGTCAATCAAGGTCACTTGTCAGTACTACTCAAACTATGAAAACAGGCTGCATCAAGTCTTGTGGAGGCACTGGACGGAGCTCTCTAAAGACTGAGAAAATAACTCTAAAATGTAAGTGTTATCCTGAACTTTACTTCCATTAGACTTCCTCTTCCCCCAAAAGAGGAAGAGAAAGTCTTATGAAAGCCATTTTTCAGTGTCAATTTGGGAAATGATCCACCCATTTTGAAACACGACTCATATTTGGAACAAACTAAAATGGCAATCAGTAGAGTGCCTACTTCTGCCAAGGCCCAACAGTCCCCTTCAAATACATGCCTGTTTTTTTTACCATCAAGTTCCATGAAGTATTTCTTGAGAAATTCCCAAAAATGCCGTAAAAAATATCCTATTTGGCAATATTAAAGAAAAATAATTCCTGTTATGGAACATTTTAATGGAGATTATTCCTACAATGTCCAATCAATGTTCATCGGAGGGGGCTTTAAACATGAATAGTTTGCAGCTTGTGTAAAACAAAGAAACAGAGGCTTATGTAGAATGGATGACTGCCCCCGAGCTCAAGGAGAGGCTAAAAGATATGTGCATGGAAATGCATTTGTTCACCCTGAAGTTTAATAATAAAAAGTAAAAAGTAGTAAAACAGGGATACACTCAAGTGGAAACGCAGTAGTACAAACATTGCTGTGTAAGAAGATCTGAGCTCAGTTTCAAAACAACTTCAGGTTTACCCGGACAAGCTGAGCGATCATTGTCTCTGTTGTTTTCAGAATATAACAAACTGAGGAGCATTTTTGGCAAAACTCCACAAACCAAAGTTGAGTCTGATGAGTTAAAGGTTCAGTGTGTAGAATTTAGTGGTGCAGCTGAATCCCCCCCCCCACCTCCCCCTCCCCTTCCAACCATGACAGAGAGCATGTGGTCGCTGCAGTTGTCATAACATCTCAAAGGGTGTTTAGTTTGCAAAAAACATGGCGGCCTCCGTAGAGAGGACCCGCTCCCAATGTAAATACAAAGTAGGTAAAGAAAACAACAATTGGTACACTTTAGATGAAACACACTAATAAAAACATTACCAAGATTATTTGGGTCCTTTGAGTGTAGGAGATGCTGGTTTATCAGGATGAAAACACATAAATCAAAGTGTAATAAGAGTTATTTGATGGTAAGTAGCTGGAGTGATGCTGGGATGAGCCCATAACTGTTTACATGACGTATTATTGCGTAACGAGGGCCTTGTGCCAGTTCATGCTGGTCAAAGTGTTCTTCTGGTCTAACAGGGGGATGTCTGTCAACCACATGCAGCGACTTTACAGCAGAAGAACAACAACAGCTGCTTACTGTCGAACTGGACTTCTTCTTCTTCGTCCTCTTCTCTCGCCCAACTCTCCATGCTAACGTTAGCTTTAGCTTCATGTCTCCCGGCGGCTCTCAGCTGGAATCGGACTAAGATGTTGCTGCCGCTGCTGAAACTCTCCTCCGAGCGCAGCGCGCCGGTGTTGGGTGTCGAGCTGAACATGTCTGGACGCGAATCGCGATGGTTTGACAGCACAAAAATAAAAAAAAGATAGTTACGAAACAAACGCTGCCCAGCTCACAACAACTACCCCATAACTGCAGTATGAAAACCAAATAGATAGAAGTTGGCTTCTCAAACGTTTAGTAAACCATCAGAAAAGCTAAAGTCCCTCATATGTCAGAGCCATGCCGAGGACTGCCATGATTAACAGCCCGGGGAGGGTCCACAAATAACCGATGGTGACTTAATATTCCAATATAATGGAACATGTTGCATTTTATAATTACAGCGTGAAATCAACATTCATACACTGTGTTGTGTTTTATCAGAAACACAAATCTGCAGCTTAAAGTGGGTGAGAACGAAGCTGCAGCAAACTAGTTATTCGTTTTTGTAAAATGTGAGAGGTTTGCACACGGGTCCTAACATCTCAACAGGTCAAAGCGGTGCGTTCACGTGCTCATCGGGAAGATCCCCAGCTCGGGAGTTGTGAAGTCGTGTTTATGTGCTTTCATAATGTGTAGGAAAAAAGAAACGTGGAAAAACAAAATTTGTTGTATTTTTGTGTTTAGGGTGTTTAAGCAACACGTTGATATCTATTTCCAATGTTTGCATGATAATAAAGGGTAACAATGGCGCTGTTCCGACTTGATGTGGAGTTCACGTGAATTTCCTGATTTGGTCACTCATTTTACCGATTAGTCTAATAGTACATGAATGCACCCAAGGCTGATGATGAAGTGTTACAAAGTTTGCGGCCACACTTTCGATACATTTGTTATTAATTCATGTAGAGCGATATCATTATTATTACGTTACCATCGCTCATATATTTAAGTTTGATCTTTTAAGCACCATCCATTTATTTTAAATATATTTGAAATTTTTACATTTGATGGTGAAATCTGCTGCTCGTAAAAACTGCTCTCGAACACTCACGTATTTACAACACAACGGTGTCGTGAAGCAGCTCTTCCCTCCAACACTGAAAACAGACATTGTTTACACTTGTGTGGACGGGCACGTGTTAATGTTGGTCTGTTAACGTGTCAGCGAAAGTCACATGTGAACAAATGAATGAATTCCTCCTCATCAAGCCTCCCGGACTCTGAAGATGTCTGATACTTGGTAAGTTTGCTACTATTCATCCAGTTTGCCTGCAATTAGACGTCAAACCCTTATTACATTTCAGGCTTCAGGCGTCATATAGATTTTCTTAAACACCTTCATCACATAAACTGCCAATCTGACGCTTTTTAGAGGCGGATCCTCTCTTCAAACCTACTTCCTGCAAACCCTTGCATCTCTGTACTGACTCTATGAGACCTCCATGCTTTCTAACCAGGACCCCGACCCTCCCACAATCCTCATTAACTCTCCACAGGTCAGACGATGCAGAGTTTGAGGGGCTGGTAACATTAGACCCTGACAGATGTGGATTTTTGGGGGCCGATGGATACCGAGATAAAGTGGGCGATCCACCATACTGAACATATTATATCCTGTCAGATCTATTAAACCCATTCAATTTACAAATGGAGATAAAATGCTGTCTGGAATGTGGGACTAAAAACAAACTTTGGTGTGCACTGGAAAACTGTCAGGAGTAGAGCCCCACTGATTTTTGGGGGGGCGATACTGATACCGATATTAGGGAGTTAAAAAACTTTGATACCAATATATCTGCCTTTTATACTATGCGTATATGACAAAATATGTTTGGCAATGATTCCAGAGATATTGTTATCAAACCTATATGACAATATAATGTTTATAGTTATTGTCTGTTTCTCTGCAGCTCTGAACCTGCAGGAGCCATCAAGGCTATTGACAAGCACTCAGTGCATCAGATCTGCTCAGGACAGGTGGTGCTGACTTTGGCCACTGCCGTCAAAGAGCTGGTGGAAAACAGCATTGATGCAGGAGCCACAAACATTGGTAAGAAAATATATACTCTGTTCTTTTTCCTCCCACAGGGGACTACAATTATCTGTCTTTAAAATAGAAAAAGCAGAAACTGATACTGGGGTTTTCTGTCAGATGAGGTTATGATAGAACACAGAGCATTAGAGAGTTAGTGAGAACCCTATCAAAGTAATTGTTTTACTTTTGTCAAGATGATACGGTGCTGTACATATCTACATCAGAACGTTTCCAGTATCATGTTTCAGCTTTTCAGAGCAAATCAAAAATACTAAATCCATTGAAAAGATATGGTTCTGATCACTCAACAAGGTTGTTAGTGTGCTGTGAGAGGATTTATCCACATTTAAAATTGTGATCGCTTGCAATTGCTGCGTTTCACGCGTTTCACATTGCTGCATGTTCCAGATGTGAAGCTGAAGGAGTGCGGTGCTGAACAAGTTGAAGTGTCAGACAATGGCAAAGGTGTGGAGGAGGCCAACTTTGAAGCACTGAGTAAGTGTCAGCTTTGTATGTTCACTCCGTTGGATGAGTCCTGCCTGTTCTTTTTGGCGAAACCTCCTCTGTCTCCACAGCACTGAAGCATCACACGTCAAAGCTCAAGGATTTCTCCGATCTCATCCACGTGGAGACGTTTGGCTTCAGGGGTGAAGCGCTCAGCTCTCTGTGTGCTCTGAGGTAAAACACTTCAACGGACACGTCCATTCAGCACATAAACTCAAACCACTCGCCACCTCAGTAGCCTCCAACTCCTGTTCCCCTAGTGACCTGAGTGTGGTGACGTGCCACGAGTCCAACCAGGTGGGGACCAAGCTGGTGTTTGACCACAAAGGCCACACGGTGCAGCAGACACCCCATCCCCGTCAGCAAGGCACCACAGTCAGCCTGCAGCAGCTCTTCTACACCCTGCCTGTTCGACACAAAGAGTTCCAACGCAATATAAAGAAGGTCAGTCATTAAAGGACCATTCAGATGATGTGATCATGGGAGCCTTTCACAGACATTTTTGTGAGTGCAATCCATGCTTTCAAATACAATATAACAAGTATATCAATATAAATGCTCAGAGTGATTGCTCATCCTTTTAGACTTTGCATTTTTATACCATAAATGAAACACTGGGGTGTAAGACATTCAAGGGGCAAACACATATAAAAACCATCCAAATTCTCTCAGTACATAGTATAACCTGTATTATACCTAAAGGCATTTCATAATGTTTTATTATTTAGTCTTTTGGATTTATCGATTTTTAAATGATTGCATATGTCCTTCATATTTGATCCTAAAGTTTCCGTTGCTTTGTATTTTCAGGAGTACGTCAAAATGATCCATGTCCTGCAGTCGTACTGCATCATCTCCATAGGAGTGCGCATCACCTGCTCCAACCAAAATGAGAAGGGAAAACGCAGCACGGTGCTGAGCACCAGCGGAAGCCACAGCATGAGAGACAACATAGGAGCCATATATGGACCAAAACAGGTTGGAATGTTGGTTTTACATTTGTCTTGATCATAATGTTTAACTTCTGTGGAAGGAATACCATGTTTTTACCAAACTGATCACACTGATATGTGAGTAAAACTGGTTTGCTTGTTGTTAATATATTGCAGAGTAATGGGATTTCTGGAATCCCCCATAGAAACTCAAATTGATTGGAAATTTTCTATTTTCCATTTTCTATGGTTGTGTGTCCTGCAGCTCCAGAGTCTCCTACCTTTTCAACAACTTTCACCTACAGAAAATATTATTGAAGAATATGGACTGACAGATGCTGATCTTCCCAAACAGCTTTTCACGTAAGTAGCCCTATTGCATGGAAGTCCTGTGTCCCTCTCTCTGGTTCAAAAAACTAAAGCCACAAAATGTGCAGAACATTCAGGCGAGGGGGGGGACGCCTGGGTAGAGCATGCAGGAGGCAGAACATGACGTATACATTTAGCTGCAGAAATTAGGTGTTTACATCTTCGTCTGCGTCTTTAACGTGGATGGAACCTTTTTGTTTCAATGAAAATCTGTGTTTTGGCAGCATCACAGGGTTTGTGTCACGCGGGGATCATGGCGTCGGGAGAAGCGCCACAGACAGACAGTTCTTTTTCATTAACAACCGACCATGTGATCCCCTCAAGGTAATTCCAGTGCAGTGGGTTTACTGGGAAATTTAAAGGTGATGATTCCCTTATTTCAGCCTAAACTGTGGATGTCCTTCAACTTGCAGGTGACCAAAGTTGTGAATGAAGTGTATCACATGTATAACAGACATCAGTATCCATTTGTGGCCTTGAACATAGCCGTCGCCTCAGGTAAGAGAATTTAATTATATCAAAATTCTATTTTTGAAATGCACAGTTGGTGTTTTGTACAACCTGAGTTTTGTTATTTCAGATTGTGTGGATGTGAACGTCACCCCAGACAAACGACAGATTCTACTTCAGGAGGAGAAGCTGTTGCTGGCTATTCTAAAGACCTCTCTCATCAGCATGTATGAGGCTGGAGTCAATAAGATCAGTCTGAACTATATGCACATGCCCAGAACCAGTAAGAACACTGCATTACAGTAAAAGTAAAATCATTTGAGGGATAATTCTCTGTCGACTTTTCCACCACAGTGCTTTTATTTTGAAATATTTGTCTGTCAATGATCTGCAGATGCAACATCGGATTTATGTCCAGTGGTCCAATCTAACGAGAACGTGCCACAACCTGCAGAATCCATGGAACCAGCAATTCAGAGCCCAAAGTCTTCCTTGAACCTGGCCAGCCTGAAAGCTGCGTTTTCAAGTCATCACAGCTCCAGTTCTGGGAGCAAATTAAACACGTCAAAAGCAGCCAGCGGCCGCCCAGCACAGACAACTCTGCAGTCTTTTTTAAACCGTTCTGTAAAACCTTCTGCTTCCAGCCCAAGTGTGAAATCTCCTTTGAAACTTGCTAAAGATCTCGCTGAATGCTCCCCAGTGGGAAAATCGGCACTAGATGGATTCAGATACAGACAGATATCGTGTGGGGACGCAGACCACGACCAAGACAGTGCTGTGTCCACTACAGCAGCTCCAGACAGTCGGTGTTCTGGCCTGGAGGTCAGTTCTCCTGAACCGGCGATTGACAGGCCCAGAGTAAAACTGGAAGAATTAGAAGAAACACCAAACAATAGTCCGACTGTTCCTGAAGCCCCAGCGTTACAAACTGAGCCGTGCGCTTTGGAAGAGGACGGTGCTGTGAGCCCGGATGCCAAGAGGGCCAGGAAAGAGAATGCAGAAGTCAAACCCAACACATTCTCATACTGTTCTCTGGGATCATCTTCCACCACAGTGGATGCTCCAGGCTGCGCACAGAGGAGGACGGTGCCTCTGCAGTTCTCTCTACAAGAGCTTGTAGGGAAGGTAAAGAGGATACAGGAGCGGCAGAAGCAAAACGTGGCTGAGGAGCTACGCTACAGACGCTTCCGGGCCAAGATCAACCCTGGAGAAAACCAAAGTGCAGAGGACGAGCTGAGCAAGGAGATCAGGTAGAATTCTTCTTCTTCTGTACTATGACTATACTTCTACACTGTTCTTTACCCAACACTAAACCATCTGCACTCTCATATCGACAGTAAGGACATGTTCAAAGAGATGGAGATCATCGGTCAGTTTAACCTGGGCTTCATTATCACCAAACTGAACTCGGACATCTTCATGATTGACCAACACGCCACAGATGAGAAGTACAACTTTGAGATGCTGCAGCAGCACACGGTGCTCCAAGGACAGAAACTCATCGCGTAAGGATCTATTAGTGTTGGTTGTTTACACTATTCTTCAAGAAGTACGATTTTAGCCGGTCAGTGATTGATTTGTGTTTTTTCCTTGATGTTTGCAGACCTCAGAAACTTCACCTCACTGCGGTCAGCGAGAACGTGCTCTTGGAGAACATTGAGATTTTCAGAAAGAACGGCTTTGAGTTTCTGGTTGAGGAGGACGGTATTAACGTTTTCTTCTGATATCACAGATTAAACATTTTGATTTGGTCTCATACTTGACGTCCAATTTTTGATAATTACGTCCAAACATTGTTTTTCATTGTGACTGCAGCTCAGGTGATGGAGAGGGTGAAGCTGCTGTCTCTACCCACCAGTAAGAACTGGACGTTCGGTCCAGCCGACATCGAGGAGCTGGTCTTCATGTTGAGCGACAGCCCAGGAGTCATGTGTCGGCCATCTAGAGTCAGACAGATGTTTGCCTCCAGAGCGTGTCGCAAATCTGTGAGTTTACACAGATAATTAACAGACAGTGTTTATGATTAAAATGTGTGATCCTGATTTGATCGGCAGTTCTATAATATTGTTAGTTGGAATGAAAAAGTCCACATGCACTCCTCAAGGAACCAAACTGGAAAACAAATGGCTGTGTGGCAGATCAAATAAAGAGAAGAATAGATTGTTTAATTGTACATAATGGATTGTTTTTTATGTCTGTGTTCAGATCATGATCGGCACTGCTCTGAGTGTCAGCGAGATGAAGAAGCTGGTGGTTCACATGGGGGAAATCGAGCATCCGTGGAACTGTCCTCACGGCAGACCCACCATGAGACACCTCATCAACCTGGACATCATCTCACTAGACTGACCAGAATGACGAGGGAGGAACAGACTGAACGTTTAGCTGTCATTTCACTCCAGTTTATCCCCGTTCAACATCCCCCTCACCGACGCACTGAAAACCTGAGTCCAAACTATAGATATTGTAAATTAGTTTTATTCAAATGCTTTGTATTCGCAGTGTTTTTGTATATATTATGTGTATTTTACATCACAAAAATAATTGTTTTTTATTTGCGGAGAAATAAACAGCATGTATTCTTGGTGTTGCCTCGTTCTGTTAATTGATGCAAATGTCCTCTCTTACACTTTTTTATTGGGTTCACATATTATCATATATCTAGGTGTGTGTGTGTGTGTGTGTGTGTGTGATATATATGTATATATATATATATCTATCTACTGATCCCCCCCACCACCACATCACACGGTAATTATTGGCATTTTCTTAAGTACATTGAATATTAAACAGATTTGAGAGTGCATCGGCCTACGAGCCGGTTGTAACAATGACAAGTAGCCCTGGACTGTAATGTATTTCATGAGTCGATATATTGTATGTTTTGGATTCTGTCTTTGATTATAAAAAACGACAAATATGTATATCATACGACTCTTTTTGGCTGAGTGACGTTGCCGTAGTTGTGAGCGTCCTCGCCGTTGCCATGGAGATCATCCTAGCTTGTAAGTGAGATACAGTTCACGGAGGAAAACGGAGCGACAACAAGCTCAAATCGTGGCAGCGGCAGCTCGTAGTGGCACTTCCAGTGGCCACAGAAACTGCCACTGATTTGTAAAGGCAGTTGCCATAATAGTCATTGGGGGGGGGGGGACACCTCCAATGACTATATTTCTGTAATTGTTTAAAAAAATAATACAATCAAATATTTAACATTGTGGGCCCTAATGTGTTGACTGTCTTATGCCTTAAGTCTAATGTATACATGTTAATTTGAAGACATTTATGTATATTTTATATAATTTTATATACTTATGTAATTGTATTTAAAAAAAATATAAAAAATATAATATAAAGTTATATGAAATACACATAAACATGTTTGTATTACCAAGCACACATTAGACCTCCAATACAGTATTAACCATTGTTTTAAATAACAAAATACATAACAATGAATCTTGTGTGTTAATAATGATGTTCACTTCATGACTACGGCCTCGGTTGAGCAGTGGCATCTCTGTGCACCATTGCTATCATGGAGTTATTCACCATTTTATGTAGAATTCAAGGCAAGGATAAAAATGTACATTCCTCCAGTTTACTCAGGCACAGTATCAGTCAGACTGGAACTGATACTGGGAATACAGTCTTTGAGTTCTAACCCATCGATACACACCAATATCATGCATATGAATCTGATAGATGTGGAGCTTTTGTTGATTCATTTTGAGTCCAACCCCCCCAGAGCTAACAAACTATCTAATAAACTTTCATAAACCAGTATATATCTCTTTGAATAAATCACAAACAGCTGGCGGCCGTGATGTCACGTGACATCAGAGGCAGAAGCCTTTAAACAGTGTGACATCAGAGGCAGCTGCCTTTACATATCAGTGGCAGCTTCTGTTGACACCGGAAGTGCCTGTGCGAGCTACCGCTGCCACGATTTGAGTGTGCGCTTGCTGTCAGACAGCGGAGGAAGAAGAAGAAGAAAAGAGAAAAGTGGAACCGAGCCACGGACCTCCAGCCAGAGAAAGACGACATGTACCAGCTCCCGTCCACATTGTTTAACCTCGTTCTGCAGAGGTAAACACGTGTTAGATCAGACACATGATGAAGATGAGTGTCACTGTCAGAGATCAACCTGTTGTGTTTCGTTGTCAGACATGAGGGGGGAACCAGTGAAGGACAGTGTCATGGCAACGGTGTCGCTTGTTTTGAAGGAGGCCACATGTACAAGGTGCAATAACACATAACAACACGCATTGTGGAAACATATGGAAGAGACTGTATATTTGGTTTTACAATACAAGACATTTTAAATCCTTAATGGAACATTTTGCAACATCTAAACATTACATTTGAATTTCTAACACAGTGAACGTTGTTTTTCAGTAAGCATTGATGTTGAAAGTGCTCATTTCAGATATATTTCATTAAATGAAGTCAGTTGTCACACATACATTTTGGCTTCAAATGCATTTTGAAAAGAAAAATGTGAATCTGAATTAAAAGTCATAAATAAATGTGCTATCCTAAAGTCACTGCTCTGTTTTATGAAGGGCATGTTTGCCAAGGGACTAATGGATGGACCTGGTGTCTTCACATGGGCAGGAGGATTGAAATATGAGGTATAGAACAATAAGGATATATTATCATGACTGTTATTATTGCACATCTTGCATCACATATTGTAAATATATTTGATTTATTAAATAACTTCACTTAATTGTTTCTTTAAAATGTCTGTCTCCTGTAACATTCGTAAATAAACATACGTCATACATAGATAATAAAATAAGTAATATTATATTATGTTATATGATATGTTCTCATCAAAATGTCCTCAAAGTAAATTAAAGTTTCTTATCGAACAGGGGGAATTTGTGTGCAACAAGCCCATGGGTCAGGGTACCTACACTTGGCCAGATGGCGGCTCCTACAAAGGAGAGGTCTATGACGGTGTACGACATGGGACAGGAACTTATGAATGTGCCAAATCTGCAGTGACGTACACCGGGCAGTGGGATCAGGGCAAGAGGCACGGAAAGGTATGATTCATACATTTATTATGAGGTGTAGTGATTTTCTTTTTTTCCCACATTTTCTTTAATTGGTTGTGTTTGTGTTAGGGTGAAGTGTTTTATGACCAGAGTAAGACCTCTTGGTACAAAGGAGACTGGGTGAAGAACAGCAGAGAGGGATTTGGAGTGAGATGGTACGTACATGGTAAAGGATCAACCTGTAAGCCTGAGTTACATTTGGGTAACATCTGTTTTTCAACAGCTACCCCTCTGGTAACATTTACTCTGGTGAGTGGAAGAACAACCTGAGGCACGGAGAGGGCACGATGAGGTGGCTGCAGCTGGGGCAGGAGTATGTTGGGATGTGGCAGGATGGGGTCCAGGTATGAAAGCCCACCGTGGAGTCAACATATACAGTTTGAACCTTAAATTTAGCTTTTTCTTTCATCTTCCTTAACCTTTTCTTGGGTTTTTTTGTTGTGAATTACATGAGCTCTCCTCTCTGGCAGCATGGACGAGGAACACATATCTGGATGCTGAGGCGAACGGATGGATCCCAGTATTTCCATAATAATCGATACACGGGGGATTACGTTAAGGGTCAGAGGCACGGACAGGGAACGTTTTTCTACGCTGGTGGTGCAGTCTATGAAGGAGAATTGAGGAACGATAAAAAACACGGGAAGGTTAATATCATTCTCACTGTCAATATGCATATGTGCCCAGAGAGATTTGACTCATACATATTATACATATTATGAGACACTCTAAAAGTGACTTTTGTCCACAGGGGAAATTCACTTCTAAGGACGGACATGTTTTTGAAGGAGAATTTGAGGACGATCAGATGGTGACAAACGAGTTGAAAGGTAACAGAGCTTGCACTCCTCTGTGTGGTAAACAGCTACAGCACATTAGCTCCATTATAAATGCTCAGTCTCCCAATGAGGAGATGGTCAAAACCTCAAATATGGATAAGTGAAGACCTTATGATGGCTTCTTCTTGTTGCAGGTGCACTTCCTCTATCAGGCAGTGATTCATCTGTGCTGGTAGCAGACATGGCCCTGAACATTGAAAGTCTTCTGGATAAAATCCCAGAGAAAAAGCGCAGCACTGAACGCAAGCAGGTCAGATTCTGCTTTGCTGTAAAATCATCAACATGCAGTACAGCTTTGCCCGACATCCTTGTGTTAACCTGTGTTTCCGTGGGTGACAGGTGGAGTTTGTGGTGCTGAGGCAGGACGCGGAGCTGCGGTCCATCTACAGTTTCTACTGCAGACTTGGTCAGAGCAGGTCCCCGGACAAGACCTTCCTGCTGTGCCGCCTGCAGCTCTGGCGCCTGCTCAAAGACTGCAACATCCACCATCATGGCATCACTCTGACGCAGATAGATCATTTAATGAAAGGTGAGAGGGAATGCCATTCGCAATCGTTTCTATATCTCACGTACAGTATGTATGTAAACAGGGGAGAAAATTGATAGTTTCATGATGACAGTAGTTGTTGGTGCTTAATGTTGTCTCTCTTTGTGTCTCAGTGGATTCCCCCACACAGATCCACTCTCCTTATACCCCCATGTCGCTTACTAGGCTCCTCAGCTGTCTCGTGATTGTGGCCCACCACATCTACAATAAAGACATGGAGTAAGGAATTGATAGGAGTGGAAGGATTGTATTTAAGTGGAATTTGTTTAGCTATGCTCGCAGCATTGTTCTAGGGATGGCAATTGAAATTCTGTACATACATGCGTGATCTCCAGAGGATTAACAGTATTGACCTCAGTGATCCCATTTATTTTATTCCAGCACCACAAGGAGGTTGATTTTTGTGGTGTTCAGTATACTTTCGAAACTATTAGATGGCCTGACTTTCAATTTTATTAAGATATGCATAGTCTCCAGAGGATGAATCCTAGTGACTTTGATGTTTGTCCCCTTGTGTACTCTAGCACCACCAGGAGGTTTTGAGTATATTTGCAGTATATTTTCAGTGTATATATAGCAGCATTGTTCTAGTCTTTTTAGTTTGGTGCGTAGACTATTCAGTGACCACCGGATGGCCTGATCAGATATACATGTTCTCCAGAGGATGTTTATCCCCTTTATGTTTACTCTAGCACCACCAGTTACACCTGGTTGATATCGGATGGCTGTGATTTCATAAAGGATTAAGAGCTAAAATTACATCCAGTGATTTAAGTTGCAAATGTTTCACTGATACGGGAATAACCGTCCCTCAGAGGAGTGAAAGAGAGACAGGATTATACACTCTATTGTCCTCTGAGTGTGACTTTAAATTTGAAGCCTCACGTCCTTTTTGTTTTTTTACCAGGTCACAAAAATACCTTCTGGCTTCCTGCTTCTCCAAACTGATGACGGACGACATCCTTCCCAATGCCAAGAATGTTAAAGGTGGAAACTGTTTCTACTGCCGATGTGTCAGTCCTTGTCTGGTGTTGTTTCATCGTTTTGTCTGAGACCACACGCCGACAGAAACTGACGGTGTCATAGTCAACGTGGTTTCTCAGCTCTATATTATGCAGTGATGCTTAATAACTGCAGCTTTTTTTCTTCCATCCAGGCTTGCTGTTCGGACGACCACACCTTTCAGCTGCGGCTCTGAACTACACGAGTAGGTGCTGGGACGTCTATCAGGCTCACTGCCAGGTCCAGGCAGAACCCAGAGAGGACCGGACCATGACCTGCAGACACCTGCTGTGGATGTTCAAGGTGCAACACTCACACGTGAACATTTCCATGCATACTCACTGTTGGCATGCTGTAAGTGATAACATATTTCAAACTACTGCATGGATGTGTGTCCAACAGAAAATGATTTTACTTACTTTTCAGCTACAGACGTCTCCCTTACCAGGAACCACCATATCACACTCAGTCCCCATATAACATTATAACATGTCACAGACACGAAATGCATGACTATGACCGTGTTTACAACAATGTGTTGATTAGTTTATCGTAACCCCTGCCAGGAACTTGGTCTGGTGGACAATCACCTGACCACAGTGAGGTTACTGAAGATCATCATGGCAGAGAGCCAGGATCCCAACAACCCGTCATCCTACCTGAATCTGGAGGTTCGATCTCTTGCATTTACACGCTCACTCATTGGATTACCAGTCATCCACCTCCTTCCACCCCTCTTTATGCCCATTGTTGTTTCTCACTCTTTCCCGCCTCCAGATCACATTCCTGGAGTTTTTTGAAGTACTTCTGGGCTTCGCTGACATCAAGTGTCAGTGGGTTTCTGAAAAAGGCCCGGAGGAGAGCAGCTCCTCGTCCAGTTCAGATGAAGAGACCAGTGATCTTTCCGAGGTGGAAGACAGCGAGAAAATCGCCCCTACAAGCAGCCCTGCACACTCGGTCAGGTTCTTCCTCGAGACTCCCCCCTGCCCAGTCTATTTAAAGAGTGTAGTTGTACACATTACACGCTTTCTGTCCAGGTGGCAGATCTTGTTATCCGTGTCTATTTTTGAATCCATACTTCCGTCTTTTATGTAAGATCAGAAAAATGCCTACTTTTAGTTTGATATCAATATTGTTACAGGGTAAATCTCTAATAGCTTATTATTTTATTTACATCTTACAACAGAAAGAGAATTCCAGCGAAGCAGCAGAATCATCTCCTGCTCAGGACATCATTGAGAGTCAACAAGATGTCGAGACCAAAGTCTGTGAAGAACCTCAGTCTGCAGGTTTGTTTTATTGGTTTCTATTTGATGTTTGAAACATTTATATTTTCATTAAAAATATTTAGTGGTGGTTAGATAATCAGAATCCTCAAATCTATGGATCGACTGACTACATACCAGTTAATGTTCGGTCTTTTCTAGTTCACAGAGAAGAACATAGAGTTGAGGAGATGGAGGCCAACGACCAGACGATTCATCAGTTCTTCAACCACTTTTTCTTACCTGCATTTGACCATTACCAGTTAGTGACTAAACTCATGGAGGAACAGAAGCTCTGTCAGAAGGTCCCGTTAAATCTATAGCTAAATCCCAACGAGACAGGTAGTCTAGAATTGTTTTTGTTGGGTCAGTCAACATTTAGAGGTCCAACGCTTGATAAAATTGGTTTATATGCATCATTACAGTGGATTTGTCAAATTGTAACTTCAATCTTCATGAACCAATTTTTATGAAACATGTGAAAATATAAGATTTCTTCACTGTGTGCATTAAACATTTTCTGATTTCAAAATATAAATTGCAAAAACTTATGAGTCAAATCTAAACGGCAATGCTGGGATTAATATTACATTTTGAATCCACATTATCATAGACAAATTCCCAATGCAGCATGAGTACAGCCACCAGATGGCATCTTTCACCTTTTATTCCACTTTAATCTCTGCTTCTTGGATGTGGATCATCTCCAACTAAGTCCCAAAAAAAGCTCCTTCACTGCATTTTTGTTGCACAAACTTATAAAGTGTGAAATGTTGTGTTGTGATACAGGCAGAAGGAGCATTAAGAGGCTACAACCAAACTAAATATATAGAGCCTTCAATTACTGTAGTAAAAGCTATGAGTTTTGCTGATTTGTGCTTGGATGTAAATAAAGAGAACCGGCCATTTTCTTGTTTTAACTCAAACTTTAATCGAACAATCTTGACGCACTATTTTCCATTCATCTAAAAAGAAATGTTAAAATCAGATACATCTTTTTTTTCTTCTCCAAAAGGGAATAATAAAAGTAGTAGATATTTGTAAAAAACTTTAAAATATAAAAAAATCTTTGCTACACATTAGAGGGAGGTGTGAAGACCATGAGGTCACTCGGGCAAACAGACTGGCGTATCCGGTCTTTCAAGTCCGGGGTGAAAAGAAGCAGATCAGACTCAGCTGCCCGACTCTGGACCTAAAACAAACAAAAACAAAGAATGTTCAGAAATAATATTCAGCAATGACAAGACTGTAATTAAAAAATTTAAGTATCAGTTAAGAGTCTAGTTAGTCAAAGTATTTAGATATTTGAAAATTGAAAAAACTTGAACCTGTGGTGACTGAAGAGTTAACACAGAAGGCACCGCTGCAGCTGTGGTAACAGTGAGAAAGTGAACAGTGAGTGACAGTAAAAAAAAAAGTATTAAAATCAATCTACACCATAATAAAGCTCAGTGAAATCACATTTCATTTAAAGTTGCAGCATGTAGATCTGATATGAGGCTTTAGACATTTCTTTAACAACCATACCAACGTTAAGGACACATGGAAGCATGTGGAACATGTTGCTTACATCATCTGAGATGGACACATCCCTTTTTGGACATAAAGGTGTAATAAATGAGCCTCAACTTCCTACTACTGCAGCTTAAAAATCCATGAGAACAACAAAACCCAGGTGTACCCAGAGTGTGTGCATGCACAGTACCTGTGGGCATCAATCATACCTGGTTCATGTTGAGACAGCAGATCATCAGATGGACCTCTGGGACTCTCCATCTCAACATCCACTGCCATGGGTGACAGTGTCTCCATGGCAACTGTCTCCCTTGGTGACAGGCTGCCTCTCAGTGACGGCTGAAGGTAACGCTCAAAGTCCAACCCAGGAATTTCCTAAAGTTACAAGAAAATAGTTTGCTTATTGTATCAAAAGAGAATACTGTTCAATGTCGATCATATATTAAGTTTGAATGAGAAATGATGAAGCTGAGATTATTTCAATACTAAGAAAGAATTGTAGAGAAGCCAGAATAATTGTTTACCTCAACAACTGAGGTGTCTGGTGTGCAGCACACTGAGTCTTGTGCCTCAATGTGGCCCTGCACAGCAGGAGGGGAGGACATGGGAGGCTGGCAAGGACTCACACAGGGGGATAGCGTGAAGCTCAGACATGATGAGGGCTCAGGGGCCTGGCAGACAGGAGGAGGGGATTTGCATGGAGAGGCAGCGAGGACAACATCAACAGCTTCAACTGGTTCTTCTTGCTCATCCACTACAGTTATGGATGGAAGTGAATGTACAGGTATGACTGTGCTTGCTTCAGGAACAGAGGCAGGTTTTTCCTGTGTAGAGACCGTCTCAGTCTGTTGTGAGGAGCTTCCCTCAGGCTGGGCGTCGTCTGAAAGCACGACCTTTGCAGGTGAGAAACACAGAGAGACATTTACAGTGTCCTGTCTCTTCTTGGATGTCCGAGGAGTGCCGCACTGAGACTTTGGTGTTTGATCGTGGGTAAGACGCAGCGGGGCGGGAGTGAGGATGCGCTGAGCAGGAGAGGCAGCGACCTGAACGGGGGTCGGTGCCAACGCAAGGGATCGGCGGGTGACTCTTCTAGGTGTGAGAAAGTTGGAACAGGGAGAGGGCTGAGGCAGCACAGCAGCACTCAGTCGGCTGGATCTCCTCATTGAACCTACAGAGACAAAAACGCTTACAACCTGGCTCCAGATCTTATGGTCAGGAAAGGAGGCCGCATGAAAAGAAAGGCCTGTGGCACATATACACGTTTCTCTCACCTGGGGTTTTGGCTGGGCTCTCCACCTGAAAGAAGCCTCCATCAAAGACCATGGTGCCTGGCACTTGGGGCTCTGCCTGGGGTTTTGGCTCCTCGGAGTTCAGGCTGGGGTCATCCTCACTTTGACCAGCATCCTTTGCAGCTTTCTCGGCCGCCTGCTGTCGTGCTTTCATGGCGGCTTTCACGGCAGCCAGACGAGACTTGGCTGCCACTTTGGTTCCTGTTGGCTTGGCAGGTGCAGCTGATGGTTTCTGTAACAAAAAAAACAATAAACAAGATATACATGATGTTCACATCACTGCATTTCATTTGCCACTTTTGTAAGAGCTTCTGGTGAAGATAAGAGGCAAATATGATGAAAATGGAGACAATATTGTGAGGTTAAATGGGTAGTGTGTGATCATTCAGTCAGTTGCCAAAATATTCAAAATACAAAAAGCACAGAAGTATGAAACAGTATACAACAATGTTAATAAAAACTAATATTATTTAGTTGTACTCACCTTCGCTACTTTCCTCTGTCGTGGTGGGGGCTTGTGATCCTCCAGCCAGTCTCGGCCCTCTGCTTCTTTGAGCGCGTCAAACTTCTTGTTGACGTCCTCTACCTGAAAAGTACAATAAATATATGTATATATGGTTTTCCCTCTCTTTGCATATTTGGTGACTGAAACAATGTGTTGATGCTCTCCCATGAGCCACTCACCTGGTAATAAACCATGTCCCAGAAGCCCTGCAGATCAGTGCAGGTGGTGATCTTCTCCCCTCGGCCCAACTCGCAGTCGTCGATCAGACCGCTGAACTGGTTGAAACGCTCTTTCATCAAGAGCCGCGCTTGGCCGATTGTTGTACGCATTCGGTCTCTCACTAAACAGAGAAGAGCCAGAAAGACACTGAATTACTGCTGTTCAGTTCAGGGAACACTGGCCTCTGTGCAGCACCAAATCAAGACAATGTCACACTCACTCTCTTCTGGGATGGACTCGTCTTCCACTTTAGGCTCCCACTCGACACACAGAGTTCTAAGTTGGTTTGTCTCACTCACAATCTCTGATCTGAATTATAAAAAATAAAAAAGCATGGAAAACATTGAATTAACCAAACTACTGTTTGTACATTTTGAACATATATGAATAGAAAGATTTAAAAAAGGTACCTGAAGTATGGTACATCATGCTTTGATTCCAGGGGGCTGTCTGTAGTTGGAGGAGCCACTATGGGAGATGCTCGGGGCTGGGAGCGGCGAGGGGACTTAGAGGGAGAGGGTTCACATGTTTCAGGCTCAGGTTCAACGTTGAACGAGGGAACTGATGGAATATTGAAGCTGGGGCTGGGTGGGAAGATTCACAACACGGCATTTAGATGATAAACTTGAGCGGTAAACATAAAAATCTGTCTTTGAGGCTTCTTCTATGGTTAGGCTCACATTTAAATTATCATAGTAAAGCAACCGACAGACCTTGGTGTAAGGAAGGCGTCTGCTGAGCGAGGAGTGAGAGGCTCGAACTTGAAAGACGACAAGCCGACAGGAGCCTGGAAGAGAAAACCCTCTGGAGCAAATGAAGATAAAGATGGAACCTCAACAGGGTCCACAGCAGGGACGGAGTCCATCGGATCCTGATCCACCACCATGTCTTCCTCCTCAGACGTGGAGGGATGAAGTTCTTCCTCTGGCTCCTACACAAGACAGAAACAGAAAATTACTGTTTTTGAATAATTCTTCTTTTTAAATTACTATAAAAAAATGAAGAAGAGAGAAATGAAATTCTCACTTTTGGGGCAAGAGGCTGGACGGTGTGGACAGTTGCTGCAGATTTAATGGAAGAGAAACAAAATATGGGGTATAAATGACTAACAAATGCTCATGATCACATGGGAAAAGTAAAATTAATCAGTCTCAAAAACGACATGGCTCTATGACAACTTGAAACGATACCTTTGCAATTCTTGTCTTTGCCAGAAGGGAGCGCCACATGGCTGACAAAGGCTCTACTCCTTGTGGCCCTTACATCTGAGGGTGGAAAGGGACATTTAACAGGGTTCAAAGTGGTTTTCTAGAACAATACTGCATTTATCCTGTGCACCAGCATCGACTCGCTAGCAAGGTATTATTTTCACCCGTCTGTGTGTACAACAGAACTCAAGAATGATTGGACGGGTTTCGAGGTCAACGAAAATAAGGTACGAAAAAAACATTTTACAATAGGTCTCTGCAAATAACAGGAATAAACATTATTTTGGTCAAGAAATCATTCCCCATCACATAAGTGACATCACAAAATGACATAATACATAGTTTGCAAATTAATTTTCCCAGGCATCTTTGCACTCTACAGGAACATTAGCAACACAGCCTGCAGCATATTTAGATTTGCAATCATCATACGGTATGAATAACGCCATTATTAAAAAGTTGCCTGATTGGGGTATATACACAACACACACAGGGTATGTGTTGCCGCTCTGATGCTTTTCGTTCATTTTGCTTTAATGATCAAATTTCCAACGTTATTACACGTTCTATGCCAAAGAATAACAAACAGCTTGAACTCTGGCCTGGGCTCAGTTTATACCTGCAGCCTTGTCCTTCGGTTTGTCTTTCACCACAGGAACAGTTGTAACAGGAGGCCTGTTGGCTGATCTGGTCGTCGTAGCTCGTACGGAAGGCTCCACTACAGTAGGATGGCATGACAGAGACACTGGCTGAGTTGCCAACAAGGAAACACAATCGGGCAAAGCCAACACGATAGCTAGTCTCAAGGTCAAGTTATGCACCGAGATTTTTCTCATTAGTTACCGGCACAAACTTTGGTTGAAACCGGTGCTGGGGCAGGCTTGACAGGAGCCCCCCGGATCCTGGTTGATCTTTCCACAGCAGGTTGAGCTAAAGGAAGAGCAAGAGATCAGGCATGAAATAAAATCACCAGATTCAGTGATCAGTGGATAATCCACTACACTTTTTCCCTATGTGTTGTTTTATGTTTGGTCAATTCTGATTGGTTTTAATGTAAAAGCATAAAAAAGGCAGAGGCAGTTGAGATAAACACACAGGATTGTTCCAGGGGCTGTGTGCACATATATGCATATACACTTGTGTTTACAAAAAGGTATACTGTGTGTTTATGAGTGAATTAAGTGTGTGAATGTAGCATCTTGGAACTGTGTCCTTCTGCAGTACAGATCGTGCCCAATGTTAGGTTGCAATGTGGATCCTGTGTATCATGAGGTGCCCCTGCTAACCAGGTTTTTTTCCTTCCCTGTTAGCTGCACAGTTAGAGTTCTTATTCAAATTACTTGTTTTATTTATAATTCTTTTTTTCCTATGACAAGGTAGGACGGGGTGGATTGCCATTTAAAAACAGAAAACACAAACATTGTCAGTGCATAGACACACCCCGTTAGCCTTTTGGGTCATTAACTGTTTACTTTTCAATTAGTCTGAATCCTACATCTTACAGTTTCCTCAGGTTACAGAAGAGGTTTTGCACAATTATAAATAAAAGGGGACATTCAATAAATTTACCTTTCTTTGCCACAGTATTTGTGTCTTGTGTCTTCAGAGGCTGTGGAGATTTGGGCAAAAAGGTAAATGAAAGAGCACAGCAGTTTTAATTCAATGAAAGTGTTCATCAGAAAGATTTTGGAATACAATACCTGCTGCACTTGCTGTGGTTGTTTCATTGAACGAGTGACTCTGCTACTCTGGGATGGAGCCGCGTTCACTTTTATCTGAAACACAAGCAAATATGACATGATGATCACAGAAGTTATTCTTCATCAAAGTCAACCCAGCTACACAGACCCATTCCATTGTTGTAAGCAGTTTAATCATAACCAGTAAGAACAAATTAAAGCAGTGGGGTAGAAGTATAAGTTACATTCACATTTACAGCAATTGTGAGCCTACAGTTAAGTCCTTGCTCACCTCCTTTGCTCTTTTTGGAGCTGCTGGGACAACAGGCAGAGAACCAATAGCGAATCCGTCTTTAGGATGATACAGGCCGGTCTTAAATACACCTTTGCGCTCCTTATCTCTCATTTCTTTCTCCTTCTCAAGAACCTTGCGTTCTTTCCAACGCTCAAGCTGTTTCAACCTCTCTTCTCCTGCCACATCTGGAAAAAGGTCAGAGAAGCCTGGTGATCACCTGGATTTTCTAAACAAAGTGTTGCTAGCTCTATAGTAAATCATTAAAATATAGGGTTATTGTAGTGTGTGCCTGCACAGGTTATTAGGTCTGAGCTCAAGGATATCGAAACATTACTTTTTGCAGACTGTGCAGTGTTCAGAGTTTTCTCGTTGATGGTTGACATGTTGGCCATCGCGATGGAAGCGTCCAGGGAGGAGACTTCCAGCTCTGGGAGCTTGTCCAGCTGCCTGCGTGTGTTCACGGCCCGATCTCGATTCTCCTTCTGGGACTGAGACCTTCTGCGGGACAATTTTACTCTCAGCATGGACACACTGGTGTCCCGCTGGCGCAGGTGAGAAAAGCGAGACTCCATGGTATCTGGAAAAATCTGTAGGAGGAACACAAGACTATGCATTAGAGAAATACTGCATTTGACAGTTACTACACAAATTACACACATCACAAACACGCACAAGTAATTGTAGGAACTGATACTAAGGTAGAAATAACTCATTTTCTCAATTTATTATCTTTAACCAAATGTTAAAAACATCTATATAATGTGTATTAAGTTGCTGGTAGTAGCAGTTTCCTCTCAAAAACAAAATAAGGATGTTCGTTCAAATATCATTAATGTAACATGAATGCTGTCCCCTGACTAATATATACATGTAGCTTGTGCCTTTAAATATGGGCGAACCAGTTAGCTAACAGGCTAATGTTCCTGAAATCCAAAAATGTACTTAAATTTACAAAACTTTATTAAAGTGACGAACACTAAAAGGCGAAAAGAGCCAACACACACACACGCACGCCCACAAGCACAGACACACACATTTGTATTTAGAGAAGAGTAACACATTACGAGTTTAACGAGCTTAAATAGTGGTATAAACACTACGTCGTGGAGCGAACTTTAACTTTAACAATTTCACTTCAGCCTCTCAACATAATGAACACGTATCTGTTGTAAATGCCAAAGCCTAAAAAAAACTGGATCCAAATGGGATTTGAATGTGTTTGTTAGCATCCAAAATTAGCAACCGTGCGCTGAACTACTGCGGATGAACAGGAAGCCACGAGTCACGTTAACTGTTCAGTTGGCAACAAAAGACCCAAACTAGCATTTAGACAATTTACAATCATACACACATCTCACCTGATCCTTTGTTAAAAAACACACGCACAAAAAAACTGCCTTTGGTCGCAGAGTTAAAAACAAAAACCTGAAAAACAACGGACGGACTTCAGCTCAGTCTGAAAACACAACAATCATGGCGGGCGACTTTTTGAAATTCATCTGGTAGGACGCTGATTGGCTGAGAGTCAGAGCTCCAGTGTGAGCTCTGATTGGCTCTTTTTTTCTTCTTCTTCTTCGGGTTAGTTTTCTCTACTCACAACAACCCACGGATTTGACCTGATGTCACCTACTGGTCTGGAGTATGACGTGCAAATGAAACATTTCAATGTGTTTTTAGGCCGTGAACTAAATTACATGTCTGTTCTGTGATGACCTACATGAATACTTCTTTCAATACCAAATTCCTTAGCAACATTTAATTAAAACCAAAAATTACATGACTTTAAATAATTAAATAAATGTAGGGATACAAAATTAAATACATAAACAAATGAAAAATCACATGGCTATAACCAACCATGTTTTAGACTGAGTTAAACCCGAGTAACAAATGGACACATAAATATGAAATAAATAAATGTAGCTATACAGAAATAATAAGTCAACTGTATCTATATAGCACATTTCAAACCACATTTGAAGGTAAACAATAGGATACATAATAGCATTTTTCATTGTAAAATGTACTTTTCTTTATCTCTATATGCATTAGTTTGTTTATGCAAGTATTTATTTCGATTTTCGCTTATAATCATGTAATTATATTTCCTTCATGCATTCACACACTGTGCTCAAACACAACTGTTTCGCTTTGCCATTTATTTTCTAATTAAGGGGACAGTACAGTATTAGGGAATGTACTTTATGCTGTCTTGGCCTAAAGGGCACCAAGTAATTATGGGTTGGCATGCAACTCAGATTCATATAAAAGGGTCTTTGGCCTGGGACATGGTGAGGTTGATTCTACCTTCTTATATTTTTGCATCGACTACAGATTGCTCATCATAAAACTGAATCAAAAGCTCAGAATAATTCAGCTGGAAACATCTTCGACCTCCAGTTCTGAGCAGGTTAATCGCCAAGTTGGTGCCCGTGTCTGCAACTCTTATAAAATAAACATTGTTAACATGAGCCCCCTTATGGAACCACATTTAAATCCACTAGATCTAGATATATATTTGGATCTGAACCAAATTGTACACGCCCATGAATATCAGTCCCCTTAACATGTCACATATTTATCATCAAGATCCATTTCCTGGGAAATCTGAGAAATAAAACAAATGCTTTATCTCGCATTAAAGAAAAAAATTCTAAGTCAGACCCTTGGTTCACATCCATGCTAAAATTCAATGATTTCTTTCTTGGCTAATGTCCAATACTACCACCAAGTTTTAGGAAATCAATTCAATAAACAAAAAAACTAATTAATTAACAAACAAACAAACAAACAAACAGGTGTTAAAACATTACAACCATCGTGGAGTCAGTGATGATGATGTTGTCATTTGGAAGATGGTGCAAAAGTTTAGTCATTGTCAAGCTTCTAAACCCAAAAAAGACATTTGTCACACATTAACTCTTAATTTATTTAAAGTTAGCACAGTTGTTTACAAAGAAAATATTTTTGATATGATGAAATCTTTAAAACTTTAAAGGGTCTGGAGTAAACTGCTGTCAGCGTTTTAAATTAATTTGAAAAACTGTCACAATGTGTTCATTACAAAAAGAAAATGCATGAACAACTTCTAATCGGAAAGAAATCAAAAAGAAACATGTATGTACAAAGAAAATGAAAGAAAAGGACATGTACAGTAAAAATCTGGATTTTTACACATAATTACATTAATTTCTTGTAGATTAAATAAAAAAAAGCTTTTTATTATATTTTTTTGTATTTTACAATGCAATTATTGCATTACGCTGATGCTGTCATGACAACCCTCAACAGTGACAGTTTTTAGTGTGCTGGAACAGTCGCTCCGCGTCATCAGTCCAAGAAGAATATGTTGTTGAACTGTGTTGCACAAAGCCTCTTAACCTCCTCTGTGGAAGAGAAAAGAGAAAAAGGCTTTAAGGGTGAAGAGGAGATTAAGTAGCAGGGTGGATTGTCTACTGTGGCTGTAATGACACAGATTTACTCTTCACCGGGTGGAGGAGACATACCGTTTACTTCGATCAGGTTGGCGTTCTTCTGGTTCAGGATCACGTACAGTTCTCTCTGGTCTGACTTCTTACCGACGACCCAGTAGTCCGTCATTGCTTTTACGATGATTTCTTCATCTTCATCAACCCTGGGAGTGAGACAGACAAAACTTAGAACAGAAAGAAGAACAAAATATATAGAAATAACACTCACTGGAACATTTGCATGCACCTCCTCCGGAGAAAAGTGCATTTTTGAAAGCAGCTATGATGTGATTTCAAAAAGTCATAAACTTTAATATTCTTTGAAGTTTTGTGTACTAAATAATATTTAACATTACAAACAAACAAGAGAACCACATGTAATTACCTAAAATCAAATATTTAATTGAGATAACAGCACAGTGAGTGAGTTTTGACCTTGCTGACAAGATAAGATGACGAGCAGCAACTACACAACAACTATATAAACACAAATTAACACTGTTTTTGAGATAAACGTCGATGCCACGGTTTCATCCCACCGACTGAAAACGTTCACATGACTACAGTCTCATGACCACGTCAAACGACGTTTAATGGCCTCATGCTGCCGTATCATCCACTGACACTGAAAGGTTTCCATAACTAAAACAAATCAATTATAGCATCTCTTTGGTTTCTACTGGGAAAACCAAGAATACCACAGAAATGATTTGTGGCCAGCCCCAAGAAAAACTCTGGAAAATGCCTGGAAGGCATTTGGTAAAGATAAGTACTGCTGCACTCTCACGAAGTGGATGTTCTCTGCTGTACCTGGCAAAGTCACAGTTGATGTCTCCCAGGATCTTCATGAGGTCAGGGTGGACAGAGGTAAGGCAAACACTGGCTGTCTTCCTCATGTGGATGGTGCTTTTCTCCGCCAGGTTCATGTGGTTGAAGTAGATGAACTTAAACTGAGGCTCCTTCTCTGGCCTGTATGGACACAATAAATAAAAGAACAGATAAATTAAACTAAATAAACAAGAGGCAAAACAAGGACCAGTCTTTAGTGAATAAAGATGATTCATCTGTTCAAAGGATACAACTTCATTACGTCTGCCAAGGAGGTGATGAAGTTGTTTTGTTTGTTTGTCATCAGGATTAAACCAAAACTACTCAGCACATTTCCACAAAACGTGTTGGAAGGATGGGACATGGGCCAAGAAAGGACTCATCAAATGTTTGACCCAGACAAAGAGCCGGATCTAGGAATTTATTTGATGAATTTCTTGTTGTTTTTGACATTCTCAAGAATTTCCCAAGGAATAATACATAGCTCTTGATAAGAAAAAAAGATCTGGCATATATAGGGGACTGATTTCTATGAAGCAGCTTTCAGACATGCACTGAACTGATAATCTCCTGAAATGATTCAGAGGAGGTGCTATTCTCCGTAGTTTCTCCTGCCAGCCCCGTGGTGAAAAATCTGGATTATATCCGAAAGAGCCCATGTGAGAGAACAGCAGGTGATCCTCTGGAGAAAGATGTTTCAAAAATGCGCTTAATGCAAAACTGGAAAAAACTAAACAAAAAGAACACAGATCTCAAGATGAAAAAGAGGCATCACACACGTAGAAAGTCTGAACCCCATTGTGCGCACATTTCTCCTTTTTTCATCTTGTGTGTCGCAAAGCAGGAGAAGTTGCAAGTACATTGAGAGGAATGACACATCTTGTGTTTTAACACTAAACCTGGAGCCATGGCCCCTCTATACGACGGTGAGATCCCACTATTGTGAGGTTTAAGAGCTCAGTTCTCTCTGGGGCAGAGACTGTAACACAGCAAGTAATCACTCTGGATGCTAAGGGCAGTTACCTGACATGTATTAAAACAGGTCGTATAACTGATTCATATCTATGCTGCAGCTCATTGACAGTGTCACCAGGCCAAATCAGGACACGAACCGGAGTGCCAGCAGAGAAATTAGGGACGGCATTATTTATTTAGTGGATTCTTCACTACAGTGATTAAAAAGGAGCCCATCAAATTGTCTGGGCCAGAGAGTCCAGTCTTAGATTACAGGCCAGGGCGTATCTGAAGCTGGGGTTAAAGGAGAGCAGGCCGGGGTGCCAGACTTTAAAGCTACACTGCTTCAGTTACCCACACAATGTGCCAAGACAATATTTAATGGTATTAGAGTTTCATCTATCACTGGCAACCAGACAGAGTTAATACAAAGGAACAACTGCAAACTGATGACACGGCTACTTCATTCACCATGCAACCTTGTTTTTTGAGAAGAACTAGTCAAAATTCTTTTTTTAAATAAATAATTATTCATTATTTTAAAGATGGTCAGTATCCCTTGTACGTTTGGAAATCCTCTGAAATATATTTATGATCAATTGCCAATCATCAGCAGATGTTAGTGAAAGTTAGGGAACCATCATCAGTTGTGTATCTGTCATTTAGCTGTGCAGCTTTTTCATCGCATTCATTTAGTTTTAAAACGGGCTTTGTACATTTTCATATTAGGATTTCGTATGCTGTCAGTTAAAATAAGATGTATGTAAAATATAAACAACTTCTTATTCTAGCTCTTCAAATGTGAAAATTCTCTGGTGTAATTACATTATTTCTAGACTGTCTCAAAAGCAGGCAACTGATATGTGGAGAGAGAAAGAGGGAAAACATAAGGAGGCGGGTTAGAAATTCAGACAGTGGTGGATTCTCAACTGACCCTGATATCCTGCGGTTAACGGTGAACTGTTCACATATATCAGATGCCAGCAAGGTGAGCTGAGGTCCCACCAAGCCGTCCAACTCTTCACAGAACTCCCTCGTCAGGTCCACAGAAGCTGGGAAGGGGGACAGGAGGAATACAAGTTCATATTTTAGCTCTATACGAGCTGCAGAATGGTCAAAATATTATAAAAGAGCAACATAATAGAATCAAATTATAAAAAATAAACTAGGAAAAGGGATAATTCATCATAGAAGTAGGTGCACACTTACCACTGATCATAAAACAAGCTGCAGCGCTCATCGCCTGGAAGAGGGCAGATCAGTGCAGGTTTTAAATGCAGAGTCAAGGTCACTCAGGTTAGAAATTACATTAACGTGATGATAAGCATCATGGGACGTATTTCATCATTTTAAAACTCTGCAGTCTAATCCCCAAAAATCCATATCGTTTAATAGAGCAATGGAATAGATCATCCTAAATCTACTGTTCATAAACACATCCCCCCCATTACAGATTACGAGTCTCACCTGAAAAAATGAATAACAACTTCCCCCCTATTTTAATATATTTACTCCTGTAGACTGTCACGAAATAACAGATCACATTTACTCTACCGTACCTTATAAACAATAAGATGCAGCTCTTCGTAGCCGTCCTGTGTGCTGACAAAGATTTTGGGGAATCTGAATTTGGCCTCTGGATCTTTAAGGTTGGTGGGTCCTGTCAAAAACCTGGAGAGAACAGATGTGTTCAGCAGAGGGAATATTCAGAGAGCGGCTGTGGTAGAGGTGATCTGACAAAGATTATGACTTCCATAATACTAGTATAAAAGAGGAGGCGTGACATTAGAGCAAACACCTCTGGCCTCAACACTGTAATCTGTATATTCTAGTGTGTCATGTAAAATTGTGTTTTCTGTCCCATGACAGCTCAGCAGGAGTCAGACTTGGACTGCAGCCGCCAAACTTCACCTTTACACTTGAGTCACCTCAAGCTGAAACAAAGTCATCACAAGACACAGGTTTTGTAAGAATTTAAGTACCTGAGCCAACTTTGTCTTGTTGCATATGTACACTGAAACTCAGAAGATACATACAATACACTTACTCCTGCTGTTTGACAACAATGTGTTAGCAAAGGGAGTTTCCTCCGTATCTGATTCCAAGAAAAACTCACTGCCGGTGGAAAACCACATAAAGCTGGCAATCAGATACACATTCTCATGCAAACATTCATGTGCACATCAAGTATCAGTACGCTTTTGGATGTGCAATGCTTTGTCTTTACTTGATATTACAAATTTTCTTCTCTTTTTGATCCTATCCTGTGCAGAAGAAGCAGGTACACCTATACCGACACTTACCTTCCGTAGTGCAATAAATTCCCTGCGACCTCTGGCCTCAGAGGAGAGTCCCTGCCGGCCAACTGACAGGAGAGAAGACAAAATGGTGAAGTGAGAATGTGTGGCTTCGCTGTGGAAGCAATAATAATGCCTCATATTGTGGTCAACAGTCTTGTGCGATCTGTCAGGACCATTCATATTATAACTCCTTTACAGTTCATCATTAATGTGTTTAAGTTTGAGTTTATGACCACCAGCTCCAAATATGTTCATCTATGTTTGGGTGCGTCTACAATTCAAAAAACACACCAAACATGAAATTGTAACATTAGCAACACATACTTAAGCAAATTTGATTGATATTGATATCCCAGCCTGTTTATTCAAGGTTTATTAATGTTGAATGTACCGCATGTCCAAATCGCACCAAATTCTAAACTGCACTCCTCTGTGCCCTTAGCAAAGTGTGCGCTGTTATTTTTTAATTGGTTCATTTGGCTCTCCCATCTCCTCACCTCTGGTTCAGAGTGTCTGGGGAACAGTGAGGTGGTCAGGTACTTGTACAGGATCCGCATATCGTCTTGTTCCAATCCGCTCCTGCAGACAAAACAAAAGAGGCTAAACCTTTAAACCTTATAACCTTCACAACACACTGTGCAAAATCATAATTGTGTCTCTCCTGGGGGTAATTATAGTTCAGCAGTGGTTGTAAAACGCGCTACAATCAATACTCCAGAGCCGAGCATGAAAGCACACGATGCAGCTACTTAATTTGGACAATAATTAAACAGCTCATCTTTATTTGTCTATTGACAGTTTGCATTAAATGATCACGCTGCTCTCAAGTCAATTCATTAGAAATCACATAATCCCCCCCCGTGCTTACACTGGAGGTTGACAGTGAAATTAAAGGCAAGTGGCGTGCCAGGGAGGACATAAACCACAAAGAGGATTAGAGGTTATGTTTAAATCCACCTCTGTTTACACAGCATGTCATGATGTGTTTGCAGAGGCTAATGTTTCGATTTATACAAGATTGTAGAAGCCATCAATTCCTAGGTAGTGGATGTCAGGGAGAAGGCACACACGGTTAAGGAAACATTTTCAACAAGCACTCTGTACCAGATAAGCTGGTCATTATACAGGAAGGCTGTGTATTTGATCAGGCTGAGGCTCTCCTCCACTCTGTTGACAAAGGACTGGATCTTCAGGTAGGTCATCTTATCCAGTGGGAAGAAGCTGATGCCTCCGAATACATCTAGGAGGTCGCAGGACTGCAAGTGGAGAGTCTGCAGATACTGGAAACCCCAGAGTGACCGCACACAACAAAAATGACAAGACACAGGAGAAGGGAAGGAGCAAGGGGTTAGTTTACCTGTCTACAAGTGCCTCCTTACAGTGCAATAAAGAAAACGGAACGGGAAACTCAAAATGATTGACGCCCCGCACGAGCAGTAGCGCCACTGACATTCAACCTCTGATATGCACCCCACAGCCTCTCTCTTTCTCACTGTCGTTGAGTTACATGGTGGCGAGGGAAGCCTGTGTTAACTTAAGAAGGGTATTCCCTAATCACAAATGAATTATGTATACTTGGTGTGTCGCCTTGAGCTGCAGCTTTCCATAGAGGTGACAGAAGCTTGAGGCGAAGACAGCTAATGCAGGCGGATATTTACTAGGAAATCAGGCATGACTCCAGCCGGTCATGCCTGATTTCACCACTTTTTCCAAGAGTGACATGAGTATTTACAAGGAAACAAAAGATGTTTTCAGATATGAACTCAGCAGGAGATTCTCCGGTCAGACCATTCCACAACAACACATAAATCTCCAGAGTGGTCAAGTGAGGGGTGGTGCAGCATGCAGAGGCAGTAGAATAACCGGAGTTAAGTGCATGTCTGAAAGCAGCTCAAAACGTTTACTTGTGGTTTGACCGACTTTGTGTAAATAACAGTGTGCAATATCAAATCAGTGAGTAAGAAGTGGAGAGATATTTACCCTGTAGAAGAACTTTTCCAGCTTCTGTATGAGCAGCTCCACTCCGCCGGCTTCCATCGCTCTGACAAACGTACCATTGAAGAGCTACAGCACGAGGAGAGTAATCACTTTTACCAAATGGATTCTTTGTGCATTATTAAGTCCTTAAATAAGTAGTTTGTCACCATATGTTTTTTAGAAGAAGATGATAACATTATACACTTTATATAAGTAAAAGAATTAAGCTGCTAAAAGCATTACAGATAATATCATCTAAAACATACTGGAACCAACCTTGTACATGCTGTAGCATTGTCTTACGACTGCACCATAAACAGTGTCCTGCAAAGACAAAAGGGAATGGTAAGTAAAATGTTTTTAAGAAAATAAAAATGAAGACAGTCTCTCTCAGTACTCACAAGTATTTCCTCTTCCTGATATTCTATTGTGGGAGGTTTACCATCTTTGTTTGGTTTCTCAATCATGGGGTTTCGAACCACCTGAAGAATAGACAAAATAAATGATTGGAAAACTGAAAAATGTAAAAAGGTACAAGAGTGTGTACACAATTCTTTTAAGATTGAAAGAACTACGACTCCCAAGAACCATTGCGAATGATCCCTTTCCAACTGTTTCCTAAAATACTGTTGATATCATAGGTCAACTACATTGGATGTTTACAATATTATGGCTAATAATCAAAATCTCTATTCAGAAATTGAATGGGATTTTTACTTCAGGAATCACGCTCTTGAGATATATACGTACAAAAGTTGCAGATTACAAAAGGATTGGAGACGTAAAAGCTAAATTACATTCCAATCGAAGTCTACAAAATAATCTGTATATGCTGAATAACTGTACATATGGGCCTTTAAGATACCATGACTATCCAGAAATTGTCCTCGGGCTCGAAGAAAAACTGCCGGTTCTTCTGTGTGTGCAGGGATTTAGCCGGTTTTGTCGGACAGAAGGTTCTGGAGGACAAAAAGACGTGACTGTGAGGAGCAAGGAGACACACCCAAACAGAAGATCTGACCCTCCTTTTATGCAGTTTGTCAAACTTAGCCATGCTATCAATATTAAGACCATTTCTAAGCCCAAGTCAAATGTTACAAAGATGCCAAAAGGCTGAATAAACACACCCAAATCCACCCTTTCAGTGAAATACTAGCAACGACTATATGTAAACTCTGTTTTTGGCAGAGTACTGAGATCTGTACCTGGTGAACTGTACAATGGCTTCACAAAGACCCACATTTCGGATCTTCTCATTCTTCTCAACATCACTGGGGTGGTAAAACAAAATCTTCTTCTCCTCCTAAATATAGAATCTTTGGATTAGGAATTTAGTTACCCTATAAAATGTTTTCTTAACATCTACAGAGTTTAAAGTCAAATGATTCAGGTGTAAAACATGTGCACGACAACTCTTCCTCTAGGAGTCAAGCTCACCTCTCCTTCTCGTGGTCCAAATGTAGGGTTATATACGAAAAAATTAAGCAGACAGGGTGTGAACTGTTTCTCTTGCATTCCTGAGGCCATTCTGGGGCTGTATCAGACACAAAAGAGAAAAGCTGATGAAGACATAAAAGCTGAGACATCTCCAGGTTTCTTCCAGGTTAAATCAACGTCAGCCTTATCACCATCTTTACCTAATCATCAGCATTAGTGTAACTTGTGTCTGGATTTCCTTTGCTCCGGAGACGGTGTGGTTCGCATGCCGTGTGCCTGCAGGGTGAAGACAAGTACATCACATACTGAGGCAAGACAAATCCTGAGATACTAACTGATGGGTCACACTGAGTACAGTGGATCTGCATCCAAAGCTGGAAACACAGAAGGCATCTTTTCCCGGGACGCACGGTTCTGACGTACTGGAAGACTATCTGTCCAGATTCTGGCATTAAGCGTGTCCATTCACAGTTGCATTCGTTCAGCCTCTGACTTAACTTTTAATGCCACAGCGATCCCTAGCCTCAAATTACATGAAGTAAAATACAGTCCTGTGAGTTAAACACAACAAGGAAGGTATCGAGATTTTAACTTAAGAGAAAATAAGTGCACTGTGATTAACTGGCAGCTGGTGCACACAGATACTCCTGAGTCGGGATATCAGAATCAGCAGAGAAACACCCAATTGGATGGGGGGAAAAAGTTATTTAGGCCCAGTTCATACGTAGTTTTAACATCCGTCCTGACACATCCGATCACAGGTGGACAGCTCTAAGTGCTTCACACTTTGTATTAAAAATAATCTCGATTATCGCTTGTGTTCATGAAGGATCAAATTATGTCGTTTCTTGCCCAGTCTGAGTTTACAAATGGGTCTGATGTGTACATATATAAATAGGTAAATGTCCCAATAGAAAACAACCTGTATAAAACGTTTGGATACAAATGTAAGTGTTTGTTGTTTGTGGTAAAAAAGAAACACTGATGGTCACGTTATATATGTCAATAACGATATTTTAAATACACCTTTAAACTCGTAGGGTTAGATAAGATTAGATAACGTAAGTGGAGACAAGCACAGTGTATTTTTACCTAAGTACATAGCTACTGTTCTCATGTCATATTGAGTTTCTTGTATGTTTAGCTAGCTAAGTGCTCGTGAGGTGGGCTAACACACCTCCATGTCATTGTAAATCCAGCCGGTTTTAATAAATGACAACTCGCTGAATTGAGGGTAACGTGTGTGTTGTAGTTAACGAGTACAAATACTTGACAGTCACTGTTATTACCCAAGCGGCCGATGTGAGGTGAGTCGGGGCAGCTAGCGGGCTAGCTGTTTATGCTAGCAGTGGAGTTGTGGTGGCAAAGGTCCAGGCGGTGAGAAAAAGGTGACGGTAACGGAGCAACACGACGGTGCCACCCGCCGTACAGAGAATTCAGCCCACGCGTTCAGGTGCTCGTGGCCGGAGACAACGTAAATAAATAAAAAGAGCTTAATGAGAGGAGACGCCGCATTCTAAACATTTTCAACTTCCTGATTCAGACAGCGCGGTGCCACACGCTCAAGTGCTCGGGCGGCAGCGATACCAAGACAAATAAAAGGTCCGGGTCCGCACAGGGCGCACTGTTTGTTATGTGTTCTGTATTTAAAGGGATTGTTCTCCCAAAAATGAAAATCCACTCATTATCTACTCCCCACTGTGCCGATGAAGGTGAGGGTGAAGGGTTTGAGGCCACAAAACACGTTTGGAGTCTCAGGGGTAAACAGTGTCTCATTTACACCATGTTTTGTCTCGTTTGTTATTGTTGTTTTTAGAATGATAAACTATGTATTATTGCTAATGCAATAATACATAGTATTATCACTGTCATCATCATTGCTATAGTTTTTAATACTATTATTTTTCTTTTATTTATTTATTTATTTTCTCCGTCACCATCCTCCACCATCTGTCCAATTCCAAAATATACACACCCACACATGAGCGCGCACACACACACACACACATTTCTTACAAATCAGAAACAGTGTATTCATTAAAAATATATTCTAGGATAATCTAGCAGCTGTGGTCTTTATTTCATTTCATTTTATTTTCACAAATAAATTAAAGGTTTCACAATCCGGAAAGGTTTGAAATATTATGTGATCCATTGTTGCAGAAACTATAGAGCATTTGCAGCTGTTAATGACACGAGGACTGTGTTGACTGTTAGGGGGCAGGGCCCTCAAATCCACATTTATCCTGTTTATTTTTTGATGATTGGATTGATTTAAAATAGTTGACATGATCAATACCAGTGCAATATTTTTGAGTAAATCTACCTTTCCTGAATAAATAATGTTTAGCTAGTCATATTGATTATATTAACAATTACCTGCTACCAAATCAAGAGTAAATATTACCCAATTTTTATGGGTAATTATTTATGTAATGTATTGAGAAATTTTAGGTAAACTTTATATATATATTTTAGTAATGTGGAGTAATAGGCAGCTCCTACTTTGTGGAGGGCCTGGCTTTTAATGATAGGTGATTTTCAACACGTTTGTTGGAGCGCCACTTCCTGTCTAGTCTTCTTGAAGCTTTCTTGAATTCACATGTTCTTTTTTATAGGCGCTATGGAGTCTAATGTTAATCGTAATGAGTCTGCAGTGCTATCGACAAGATGGTCAATCTCAGTGGAAATAGGGTTTTTAAAGAATGCATCATTAAGGGTCCTGCCCTCAATCCGGCCTTTAATCTTGGCTTTGCCACATTATTACACATCCCTTAACTGGCAGTGACAACATTCCTTTGATATTTAAGTAATGCACCTTGACATTGGTTGCCACCCACCGATAAACTGAACAAAGAAGAAAAAGAACATTCCTGTGATATTGGTATTTCATTCTGTGGTTTGTTTGGATCCAGAAAAGCATTTCAGCAGCTCAGCATGGAAAAAGTGTTTTCATTTTTTTTTTTTTGAAGGACCAACATAAATCTTCACCCAACCACGAGCCACCTGTCACTGCAGGCCAGTTTAATGGTAAAACAAATTATTGCTTTAGAGCAATATTGATATGACTTCCAGTTAAAACAAAAGCAATAACAATTGCATGAAATAATTAACACAATTTGATAAATTTCTCTCTGTCTATCAAGCTTTTCATCTTGAATCAAAATCAGGGAACTTTTTTTTTTTGCAGACTCAGTATCAACGATCGCTGACACAATTCCGTCAAAAGTGATTCATCTGGCAGCTTTAGGTATGTTGTCGATGGATATGTTTAAGTGTCTTTGTGTTAGTCAGATAAGCTCATGCTTGTGCTTATTTTACTGGCATTATTAAGTTGATTTATGCAGCCTTTGTTCACATCGCTCCGCGTTCACACACATACAGCTTTGATACAAATTGACTTTTTTTCTAGTCCTTGCAGCAAATGAACTTTTGTGTTCTGTGTCTCCTCTACCTCCTTGTTCTATCATGTAAGTGACATATTATAAGACTCAAGTTAGCATGTCATCTGGCAAGTTTTCACATTTAGGCGACAACTTGTCGTTCTCTCGGACATGCAGAGCTCTAAAGTACCTCCTGTTTTCTCCATTGATGACAGGTATCATGTTCCCTCCTCAATCCAACATCACGCATCATGCAGCTGTGCAGGTAGGCCTCAACTGCAGATCACCTGCATATCACTCACTGTGCATGTGTGTCTGTAACTTCAATTTATTTAGATTCTGAGCAATTTAGATTCTCAAACTATATCCCTGTTGTTTAAAGTATATATTTCTTCGTTAACATTTTCTGGACTTGAACATTGTAGTTGTGGTCGCGTAGAAAAACCTAGTCCACATTTGGGACTTTGAAACAGACTCAAAAATATAATACTACATTAACAATCAGACAGATGATAAAAGAAAGACCACAATACGGCACCAAATTATAATTAACAACTAAAATGTTTTTAACATAGAGTTTCTACTGACAAACACTTTTGTTTTTTGGGGGGTTTTGTTTTAATTACCAATCTGAAAATGCCTAAAACCTGTATTCTCTTGAATTTGTAGGTAACCTTAAAAGAATCTTTCGTCGTCCTCTTTTTGTCTTCACTCTAAAGACATCTGTCCTCTCTGTTGTTCAGTGTCTCAATGATTTTTATCAGTTTCATTTGTCCTGACTGCATCTCCTTCCTCGACAGGGTTATTCAGAGCTGCACGCAGGGAAATGTTGGGCGTTATCCGGGGCCCAGGGAACTCTGGCCATCGCTCTCTCTCACCATACAAAGATAACCCATGTGACATTGGACCACCTCCCACGCCACAACTCGACCAATGGCCGCATGGACGCCGCGCCCAAAGACTTTGAGATCTATGTGAGTTCTCCCAGAAGTCCTATCACTTTTAAACATTGGGGAAGAAAAAATTGGATTCTAAGTCGTCACCACGATGACCCTGTAATTTCTCTCGTTCAGGGGATGAAAAACTCTTCAGATAAAGGAACTCAGCTGGGGACTTTTACCTTTGAAGAGGATGGAGAGTCCACACAGACATTCAAGCTGCCTGTAAGTTCAATCTATCAAATCCAAATTGACAAAGACACTATGATATTTACAGGAAGACAGAACATGACCCATACTACTTCCTGTTCTATATAACAAGACGAGGACAGACCCTAGTATATGGCTCTACCATTGGTGAAAGTGAGGTCGAAGCTGAAAACTGTGTGAAGTCTTGAATGTCAGAATACTGTACACTAATGTTTACATCTTAAATGTACTCTTAAATTGTACAACTGTCTTCTTCTATTCTCCTCTTTTCTCCCATTGCCCTGGTTCCAGAAACACACGGATGAGGTCTACAGAGTTGTGGAGCTGCATGTCCTCAGTAACTGGGGCCAACCCGAATCCACGTGCCTTTACAGCTTCCGTGTGCACGGGGAGAAGAGTTCCCCTGATGACAACCAGAATGAATTTAAGTTTTTCTTTCCCTCGGTATCTGTCATTTTCTCCGTGAGCTACTCCGACCCTATCGGCTTTATGGTCTCTTTCATGATCTTTTACTCTCCCTTATTCTCTATAGCTCTGTCCTTTCTTTTCTCTACTCACTCTATCATCCCCACTATTTCAGTTCGATTTGTCAACATCATGTAGTGTCAAACTCTGCCTGTCCCCCCCCCCCGAACACACACACAGACACACACAATTACTTACTTTCATTGCTATGACAGAGAAATAACAAGAGACAGGCAAAAAGAGGGAATGTATGTTTCCACGTGTTTATTTATCTCATTCATTGTCAAAGATGGGATGTGCACAGACAAGAAAACATGGACCAACACAGTGGAGAAACTACTATAAAGCCTCTTGTGTTTAAATGATCATTTTTTAAAACAGTGACATAATTGAGCTCCTTTCGTCTGCAAAACTCAGGACAGGACCATCGTCTGGAATTCTAGAGGAGAACAAACCATGTTGAGAAAGGCCTTACTTCGTCCCCGAAATAAAAACAACAACCTCATGCAAAATATATATGTGTGCGGTTGACACTGGGACCTTTGATTAACCTTTAACTGAGCTAAGAGTGAAAAATAAACAGACACAGACAAAAATAATCTTTTTTTTGGGATCGTCCAAAACAATGATCCTTTTATGTAAGGCAGCTGAGCCCAGATATTGCTTTGTAAGTAGATGATGGGCAAATCTGGGACAAGCATGGAGGTCATGACTTCACACATATGTTTCTTACACTGACAAACCTGAAGAAACAGGGGCTAAACAAAGAGCGTCCAGTTTCAAGTACTTTCTGCAGCAAATTACACGAAAGAAAGTTTTTATGTCTGAGCACAAAGGTGCGTTTAACCAAGTGTCTAGATTAAAATGGCTTGATTATTACCTCTACCATGAAGGTTAGGTTTTCATTTTCATTCAATCTGGCCTGCATATGTACAAAGGGGCGAATCCAGATTTTTTATTCACTTTCTTTTTAACATTGCGAGATAAGGATTTCTTTTTTTACATTTTCACAGATTTCTTAGGGAACAATTCATGGATCTTGGTGAAATAAGAATCAGTTGTGTTAAATAGACTGATATTTATAAGGGCCTGCAATTTGGTGCAGATCCTAATAAAAATCCAGATCTAGTGAATTTAAATTTGGTTTCATAAGGGGACTGCTTGACCTTGAGGGATATGTGCTCTACTGAGGGAAATTCTAGTTTGGTTTAAAAGACTTAACTGCATGATACAAGTTCCTGTAAGATTTAATCTAGCGAAAACAATGGTCACTTAGAATTTAGACGACAGAGTCTGAATAAAAACTTAATAATGGCAACAAAGCGTTTTCCCAGCGGGCTAAAAATTCTGTAAATTGCGCACTGAGCCACCGAGATTTAATCCAACCACTGAGATAATTTCTGCTTCGACTTAGAGTTTTAAAAAATACAATCGGAGAAATCAGATACTGACCCTCTGCTCCAATTCTGCCGTCACTGTCATCATCAGCAGCTGAAATGAAGCTCTTGGTTTCTGCCTCGGTCAGTGTTCGCGCCCCTTTGACGAACCGCTGCAGGAAGTACCTATAGACACACACACACAGATGAAGATGACATTAGTCACTGTACTTTTTGAGTGGACTTCTTGCTGACATATGCAGAGATGCATTCAAACCCTCTCATCCCCCCCAAGGTGAATTACATAACACAAAAACTGCCCAGAGTGGATTATTAAGAGACGGCTGCTGCCATCCCAATAATGCGACTGTGTATTACTGTACTAAATCTCTCTTTCCTTCTGCCAGACACACACAAGCACACAAACCTTAGACTTAACCTTGTAGCTCATATGAAAATTGGGATTTCAAGATTACTTTCAAAGCCGTTTTTTGGCAAGAATAAGCGATCAGGGAATTAATGACAGTAACAGCATCACTTAGCGTGATACTGTGTATGCATGAAGAGGAGCTGAGGAATGGGGACTTGTCAGGGTCGGGTCACACACTTGAGCTCAGACTCCTCAATGAAGCCGCTCTTGTCCTCGTCGAGGATCTGGAAGACATATTTGACCTCCTGGGGCGTCTTCGAGGACAGGCCAGACAGCTGGAAGAACTTCTTGTAGCAGAATGAGTCCGGGGCTGGAAACACGTTACATAAACACACAACAAACACAGAACGCAAACAAGAATTTGGTTAAAATCGACCCGGGGGGGCTTTGTCGGGTTTGGGAGATATGGAGATTAAAGTGTCACATGGCTTCAGGTGGGACATTTTTCACCTCTGTTTTTTAATTTTTTTAAAATTTATCTCTTAAGGCCAGCAGACACATGTCTTTTTGAATTCATATTTCATCACTGTTCAGTTCAGGCTGGAGAGGTGATTATGCATCGCTTCAATAGCAGAGTCAGCGAATGCAACAGAGAACAGAGAGTTTCATTTATCAGCTGCAGATCAGGATTATTGTGCATTTCAGCAAAATTATGCGTGAGTGAAGTTACAGTTTTTGATCCCCTTAAAGTATTATCCTTATGTTCAAATCAAATCTGTTGAGACGATTTGAGTGTGTCTGTGTCTGTGTCTGTGTTAAACCGCAACCTTGGCAGTCCTTGACAGCATTTTCAATGGCATCAGCTGAAAGGATGGAGGTGAGCGACATGTTGGTCCTGCGAGGCAAAAGGAAAGCTTAGTATTTCTCTCTCTCTCTCTCTCTCGCTCCCTCTCTCTCTCTCTCTCTCTTTCACACACACACACACACATACACACACAAACTCACTCCAGTTGTCATACCACACTGGATTAACGTTTATTTAGCATTTGTTCAGTTATTATGAGCCCATAAAAACTAGGAATTGTTTGTAATTCTTAAATATGCTTGAGATGTCAGGAAAAAAAAATTATGACAACTTCAAAGTTTCCAAGTCGATTTTGGCAAATTAAAAAAATCTGTATACTATTTGCCTCTAATGCATTTTCAAATATATTATTTTTTTACATTGATAATTGTAAATAAATCTGATCATAAATAACTATATAATATGTATGTTATATGTCTGTGCAATCAACCATTAACCATTCAACCTCTACTGCTATCCACATATTATATCTTATGTATTCCGGTACAAAGTATTCCAACGTTCTTATTCTTTTGCAAAAATAAATACTAAATACATTTTTTATCTTTATTTTCTTTATTACTACAAACTCCTTTTTGCTAATGCTTTCCTGTGAACGGTTTTCACTTTGGCTGAATAAACAGTGTGACACTACACATCTTGTATCTGGGAATCTTGAATCTAATTAATCATGCAATGATGTCATGATCCCCTCTTGACTCATTGTGCTCCTGATCCAGTTTCCCCAGGCAGCCTCTTAATTACTGACTATTTGCCTCCCGTGAACTCTTGATTGGCCTGGTCGGGCTGTGCAAGATGTAATTGGTAATTAGGGATTGTAGAGAAATGATTGGGGGGGGGGGGGCTGAGGTTGGCGCTGGTGTTAGATTTGATCTTATGAAGAGCTTTTTTGAACTCTCCGATAAACAAAACTAGTTCAAATACAGCCTCACCCGTAAATTGGAATTTAATATTTTCACAGCAAAATAAATACACAATGCATTCTCCATTTCTCTCAAATTGTTGTAAAAAATACAATAAAATTTAACTTCTGGCAATTTAAGCACAGTCCTTTAAAGCCTGATGAGTTTTAATACAATCATGTTGTGGTTCTTTAATGTAATTTTTTGCTGAAAGCAATTTAATATTTGTAGAACAGATGAACTTTTAGGCCTCCTTTAGTTTTAGGACATTCCCTTAAAGCTTGATGAGTTCAAATATTATCTTGCGTTTTTTATGATATTTAAAAAAATCCTTTTATAGGACTGGTTTTTACTTTATATAGGATTAGTTTATATTAGTGACTGTTTGGAGCTAAATACACATTATAAACATATTATTGACCTAACGGCTTGAGAGAAGTTTCTATCTGTTTGTTTGGTAGAAATAAAAAAGTTCTGCTAATAGTTTGACAAATGATTTCCGATGAAGTGTCAACATTTCTAAAACTACATAGATAGTTCCATTTGGCTCCACTGCATGACCCCCGTGCAGCTGTGGGACTCACCGCTGTTGGCTCGGCGTCCTGTCCGTCCAGGTCCAAAGCAGCAGCAGGAGGATGATAAGGCTTTGTGGTGTCCACTGACAAGCTGCGCCGCTCTTATATACTGCACACTGAGCTGGATGCGTCGACAGATGCTTGAGTTTCCAACCTGAGCGAGGATCAAATTCTCCCTTGCAGCCTTCCCCCTCCTTCTCAGGTTCCTCACCTGCTCACCTGCAGTTCACCTTGACTGTTTCTATCTGTTTGTATATGCACCCCCCCCTGCCTGTCTGTTATCCTTGCAGTCATAACTGTTTCGTCCAATCATCCGTGCTACACTCCTTTTTCTCCCCTCCCTTCCCCTTCTTCACTCCCTCCACCCCTTGCAGGTGCATGTGAGAGCTTATAGACATCTCAAATTTAATCAACCCTTCCACCCTAACTCTTTGGTTTTAGTGAGTAATCTCCCAGATTCAGACGACCATAGCGAGCAGCCGGTCACATATCATCTCACGACTCACCAGGGATATTGTTAAAGAGTGATTTTAAGCACTGGCAGTAAGAATAAGGCCTCAACAAAATAAAAAATACCCCACTGTCCAACTGCTTTTTATTTACACGTAAGCCTGCTGAAAAGATCAAAGACAGCGATTGTGTACATTTGACATAGGTTAAGGAAAACATGTGCAAAAGTAGTTTGAACAACGACAGGGAGTAAGAAATGTGTCTTTTTTGTGAAGAAGAAATGGAAGTTCAAACAAAGTTAAATACTATACAGAAAAAAGTCAAGCATCTACATTTAAATTGGAAATGATTCCTAAGAAGTAGTTTTCAAAACTTTATGACAAAGAAATGTAAAGAGGCTTGATAATTTTAAATTTTAGATAGATAGATAGATAGATAGACAGATAGACAGATAGATAGATAGATAGATAGATAGATAGATAGATAGATAGATAGATAGATAGATAGATAGACAGACAGACAGATAGATCACCTGGTCACCATGGCAACTGTCCACTCTGAACTGATGGGTTTGTTGTGGAGGGGAACCTCTCAAACCACCTGACACAGCAGCGTCTCTGGTGAATCCAGTCAGCACTAATGGCATTAGCAGAGAGACAGACGTGTAACGAGAACCAAGGGAACAAATGTCATTATTCTTCAGGGGAACCTCTGATTTAACACTTTGTGACAGACGATGTTTTTGAGTCGTCTCACATCTACTCATCTGAAGTTCAGAAAATAAAACCTGTTCTAGATTGAACCCTCCACATTTGCGCTGTAAAACCATCAGGTATGTCAAATCCTTGTAACGTGTTGGCAGGTGGACGGCGCCACCTTGTGGCTCTTATGCCTC